>NC_141818.1:32834485-32911985 GCF_982586985.1 Callionymus lyra
ACTTCCTGTGCCCCTGATTCCTGTCCCCCGTGTCTGTCTCCCTGCAACCTCTCTCTTTAAAACTACTTTGCTTCAGCCAAAAAGAATCAAAATCAAAATACAGCTACTTTTTAGAAAGACCAAATTGCGTTGTATCCTTTCCTCAAGCCCTCCCTCGTTGAGGTGACGGCATCTGACATGGTGCGACTCCAGCGTTCTGTTCTTCCTCTTGAAAGCATTCGGCGTCAACTGAGCTCTGATTCGTGCATTTTACTTCTGCAGTTGGACATATGAATCACAAGGCTTGATTTACTTTGTGTAGACAACGGGTCAATCTGAGCGACATCAGCCCATGATAAACATGTAGAATTTAAAACCACTGGCCTTGTGTATTCCACGCTAAACAATCAATCAGTCCACAACTCCAGATGTTCTTGAAGAGCTAAAGCCATCCGCCCTCCTCCGTGTTGATGCCTTTAGCTACTCAAGGCTAGAGAAAGTAGCTGCATCTCAAAGGCTTATTCTTCCTATTAAACTGGATTTACACTCAATTTAGGATCTTCTCACACTTGACAAACCTCTCCCATATGTTCTTGCCCATACTTCCCTCTCTGCTTCTGGCTCTGTCACCATGAGCACATGAAGTGAAAATCCCTGATGTAACTGTGTGACTGTGTTTGTGTTGAAGTCAGTTGTGATGTCAGTTTGTGGAAAAACTCAATAAAACTATTGTTGACTATTGGACTGATTGTTTTCTCTTAAACAGGCACTTTCTAAAGTGTAAAGTCATTTCTTGTCAGATTGTTTTTTTTAATTTTTTTTTAATGGCAGCTATTATTTCTAGTCACACCGTCTTCTGAACCTGTGATTTTTATAAAGCCAAGCTTTACTGTTGGGATATGAGCTGCAATAGTTCTACCGCTTTCTTTGGGTTTTATAAACGGTCAAAAATAGAGTAAATCAGGCCTTGTGGACGCTAACACTAGCTTCCATTTCTATTATTCATGCTTAAGTTCAGTTGTTTATTTCAGACAAATGATTTGCGTTTAGACAATTCTTACCCGGTTATATTTATGAATCTGGTGTCTCTCAAGTTAACCTATTATAACGAAATTTAAAAAGGTCAACATTTGAATTTAATAAAAATGAACAAAAGTAAATATTTGTTGTTGTCTTGTCTAATAATTATTCATAGATAATTCCCAATTTTTAAAACTACATTTTCAATATTGCATCATTAAATGAGTATAATTTATTTAAAAGTCCATCCTGTGATTTTCCATACTTTATTAATGCTTAGGTGCTCTTGCTCTTTCAAGGACGCTTCTCCTGGTATTTAGGTTTTTTAAACTGTAATACAACGTGAAGGTTGTTAAAACTGAACGGTATACTTGATAGCTAAGCTATTTGCTAACAATTTTGGTCAAACTTTGTATATTTTAAAGACTACCATATTATTACTAAACATGTAATGTTGGGAAATTTATTAATATTCTGTCTCTGATGTGTTGAAAAGGTGCCTGCTCTCAAAACATCAATATGAATAAATTCATGCCTTTGTTACATGATGTAAATGTCTAGAAACTAAAAAAACTTTTCAGAAAATGCAAAGTAGAAATTACCCTTTTTTTTGGTAAAATGATGCTGTTCGAATCAGATGCTCTGGAGTTTGAGCAACAATAACATTTGATAACGAACCACAACAACAAAAGTTATAAACAAGTAATAATATTCACTCAATGTGTGATTAAAAAAAAGAAGTGTTGAAGTTATTTAATAAACTTATTTGGGCCAATAGTTTTCCAACTTCTTTCATTTCATCGCCCCGTCTTAACCGAGTTTCCAGAGAGACCGCTGTACGGCTCCTCTAGGCCCCACTAACTCGCCCACAGAGCCGTCGCCCCAGAGCTCGGAGGCCCTGCAGAGGTCACCGGGTTCATAGTTTCGCTTCTCTCGTTGTCCTTAAAGACAGGTCGCATGGCCCCGCCCCTCTGACGACGCCGTGTTTTTCAAACAAACTATTTCCGCTCGCAGTCGCGTGTAGCCGTATTTCACCCGGAAACATGGATAATACATTTCACAATAAAAGCAGACCGCTAACCCAAATGAGTAACGTGTTAAGCTTAGATTCAATTGTTTTATTCGTCAGTTCAGAGTCCAATAAAGCTATTTAAGAACTAGCACACACTATACCGTTTAAATGGCTGACTTCTCGCAGAAAGACGCAGCTGTAGACAATACATGGATAAGATGAACAAGAACTGACACCCTTTTCCTTTAAAGTGTTCCGTTCTCTCATCGTATATGAAGACGTCTTGTTTCAGCCCTGAAAAAAAGACGGCTATAAATAAAAGTTATTCGGCTACATTCTATCCTACGCTTTTTTTTTAATTTTTATTCAGAAGGTCGTTGCCCGGATGTTGCTCGTTCCTGCCGCTTCTTGACGCGTTCGTCTCGGAGCTGGTGAACTTGAATGCCTCCCACCTCTCCGTGACACTTCCTCCTTCTTCCTCAGGTGTGTTTACTACTCACTTTACAGGTGAGAATATGACCCCCCCCTCCTTTATACACACCAGGTCTCCTCCATGTACACCAAACACTTCAACATATTCTTCATCTTAATCCGTTTCCTCTGGTAGTCAATGAAGGAGGAGAGCGGGGGCTCCTCTGTCCCACGGCCGTCTCCGGACTCCTCCTGGTCCTCCTGGTCCTCCACAAACAAACAAACAAACGTCTTCTCGGCGCAAACTCACTTCCTGGTCGAGGCTCGAGCGACCCGCGCGCCTCTGCCGCTCCTGCCGCCTGCCGCTGCTGCGACCCGCGGGGCTCAGACAGGAGAGGCCGACATTTTAGCCCCGGTCCAGAGGCGCCTTCCCCCCGAGAGGACATCCGAGGACACGCGAGGAGGCGAGCGGCGCTCCGTGGGAAACACGCACCCACGCACACACCCCAACAAAAAAAAGGCAAGTTCCCGACAGACGAGCGAGGACTAAAGTACTTGAGATGACTTGGTTAAAATGGCCACTTTCACGTGGAGCGGACAGAAACTCGGGTCTGGTTCGGATGTGAACTTTTATTCCGGGTCCATTTGAAGCTAACGTTCTCATTAGCATAATAAAAGTCTGGTGTGGAGCTAGAGATGCTTCTGTGTTCACGGTGGTTCCGAGAGTCAGGCCCGCGACACGGATTCTGCTCCAGTTTGCTGCTTTTGTGCGGGTGTTTTTGGTGAATTTAGGGATTATGGTGGATTATAATTTCGGGGCCTATAACGTGTCCACCTGCAGGTGGACCATCAGAAGCCCCCAAAAACTCGCTCTTGGGTTTCATTCCACACAAGTTGAACATTGAATAAAGTCGGTAAAGCAGGGAGGTTCGGGAGCCACATGTGCGGGAATATTTTGGGATTAACTATTCATGTTGGACATCCGGTGGCAGTGCCAGCTGCGCCCGCTTCATTGTTGTCTGTGCCGGAGAGGATCCGCGTCTCTCGACTCTCGGGGCTCCACGTCCGCGGTAAGAATCGTCGTTTATTCAGAAGCAGAAATGTGCGTTTTTTTTGTTTTTCTACCGTTGAGGGTCTGGTTTTAAGGAAGCGCGGCGGCTCGGCTCTCGTGCCATGCGGGGACTCTGCCACCATGGCACCCTTCTGTCCTCCGCTGCAGCCGCCAGTCCCCTCCAGATGTGCGGGTTCACAGCACCGCTGTGTGTCCCCCCGACACGAGGGCTAAACCTGCCCGGCGCGGACGGAGGGAGGCGCGGACGGAAGGACCGGGCCACTTGTGCTCTGTAACGGGAACGAGTTGCAAGGACACGGGGAGGAGACGCTCCGGAGCCCAGCCGCCTCTGACCGCGTTTTATCTTGTCTTTAATAGTCAAGTTTACAACAGACAACAACAGTCGCCTTTACCCACAGAAACCCCTTCCTTCGCTGAATTCGGGTTGATTTAATTCGGGTAATTGGCCTCCCAGACACCCCCCCCCCCCACTGATGCTGCTGCCCGGGCTCCCCTGCTCTGTTCTCGGCCACACTCGCAGCCATCAGCGCTGGATGTCAGACCCCCCTCATCCTCTCACCCCTGACACCTCAGGATGACGAGGTTTCACGGATTCTGACCTCTTTCGTCTAGTCCAGCATGATTTGCAGATTCCTCCAGACGTTTAAACTTCATATTCTGAAATGCATGCACAGGTTTTTGTCAAATTACATAACTTTTATTTTTAAAAACATCAAAAGATGGAAATCTGCGGAGTCATCCTCAGTTGCTGTTACATGGATGGAGAGCCTCCACAACATCCGCTTAATTTCATATAATATGTATGTTTTTCAGTTTTCTAAGCAAACATCTTTTTTTTTAATTTTTTTTTTAAAGTGATTCCAAAAGGCTCCCTGGACTATTGTTTCACCAGAGACTCGAGAGCAGTTGTTAAATTCTACTCATGTTTTTTAAGGCTTCAGATTATTTAGTAATCTGTTGAGTTATTGTAGACTAAAGGCGCCTGCGATTAAAAAAACAAGATTTTATTTGTTCTGGCTTTTCCTTGATTTTCTGGAACTCCTGTTGTGTTATCAGTTTTATCTTGACCTTTAAAGTATATACTTTATTGAATATTGTTTTGATTGTTTAAGCGCTTTGTGACCCTGGTCTGGAAAAGCGCTATACAATTACAAATAAAAATTACTTACTTACTTACTTCCTCTCTGTGTAGCATGTTATTCTTTAAACTTCTGCTAAAAAACAAGCTCAAAGTACAGACTTGTTTTTTTTTCTGGAATAACTCCTCATGTTAAGGTGTGACGATAAGAGAAACATTACAAATAAGCAGTATTTATTTGGATGTTTTTGAGTGTATTTTTGATCGGAGATTTTCATTCTAAAATGAACATACCATTTTTTTCCCCTACGACTTTAAGGGTTGGAATTATCTTTAGAGAAATCTGTTCCTTTTTAGTCGACATGAGAGTGAGTAGAAAATGAGTAAAGTTTAAATATTTGAAACTTTGACTTTAACAACTTAACCATTGTTTGGAAATGTGGGACCGTGGATGTCTCACATATTTTGTTACATCCTCAATCAGTAACCATTTTTTTTAAGTTTCTGTTTCAACATTGCACATTTTTGTTTTCATTGAAACTATCCAGTTGGAACTTTTCACTGTTTAAATTTTTGGCGAAAGCTTGAGATTGGTTTCCCATTTTTAAAATGTACATTTCGTTGTTTGTTTCTTTGGCCCTTTTCCTCACTGGAAATGTTAAACTTTTGAATTGTTTTATTCTGTTTACACAACCGTTCACCTACAGACAATAGAAAGTTATCACCTCTATGATAAACACCGGACTGCCTGGTGCTAACATGCTAACACGTAGAGAACAATCTTCACACAGAAAGGCTGGAAAAAATGCAGGATTTAGAAAAAAAAACATTTTGCAATTTTGATCATGAAAAAAAAAGAAAAAGAAGTTTATAATTTTGTAACTGTCTTTTAAAAGTTATTCTAAATGTGTGTTTGTGGTTGGGCCTGCAGGAAGATTGTCAGTCTTGTCTGTTCAAACAGGCCATTTGTTTTGATGTGTGTGTCTGTGCATGTGTGTGTCAGTGGCTGACTGGGTGAGCTAGTTTTCCATGCTGCGTGCCAAAGCAGTGCTGGTTTCCTCATCCTGTGTGTGTGTGTGTGTGTGTGTGTGTGTGTGTGTGTGTGTGTGTGTGTGTGTGTGTGTGTGTGTGTGTTGCTCCTAGTTTCATCATGTGTGATGGTTCCTTAATGGAAGTCAAATTGTGTGTGTGCGAGAGGGTTTCAGGTTTTTGTTAGCAGCCAATGTGATGATGTCACAGGTGGAGTGTAGAGCAGGTGGGTGGAGTCAAAGAAGCGGATTAATGAGAACACCATAGTAGTCTTGCCTACTTTCTCTCAGACTCATTTTGTGGTGGTGATGACGCAAGGGTTTCTCTTTTTCCTCCTGATGCCCCTCACCAGGCCTGTTGACTCAGTGATGGGGCTTTACACGTCCATGTAATGCTGGAGACTTCCAGGTTATCATTCTACTTCTGACGCCATTATTTTCATTGAGAATTTGCGTTGAGGTCAAAATAAACGATAATCCCCTTCCTACAGATCTAACTTCCTGTCTCTTGTCCCTGCAGGCGAGAGGCTAGCTGCGACATGTGAAGCTCTGTGACCTCTGACCCCTCCTTGCCCTCAAAATAGGTCAGAGAATTGAGCTTGGCTTTGACCTCTCCATCATCCTCACCTCTCTGAATCCCTGCAGCCAAATTCTTGTGAACTCGCGGTGCGACCACGACGCCCCCCTCCTGCCTCGGGCATGCCTCAGGTAAAACTCCTGCCTCAGACCTTCTGAGGGATCTCATCTTTTAACGCGCGTTTGTCTGCTCAGCCGGGTATGAATGGGATGGAGCCTGCTTTTGGCGAGGCCTACGTGGGCCACAGGACTCTGCTAAGCACATACCCTCTGGCCATGTCACCACAAGGGGGCAGGACAGAGTACGACCAGGTGAGTCTTTGTCCCAATGTAATGCCCAGTTCAACGAGGTCGCGGTTACATCATGTCTGCCTTCCTTCAGGGTGTCCTCCTCATGTTGGGCTCGCCAGCATCGCCGCGGAAACGGCCTTTCGAGCTCCTGAGCGACCTGGTGGACGACGGGGGTCTGGGCGAGGACCTGCACCCAGAGCGCTGGGATGTGTCCGCACTGGACGAGATGGCCCGCTACACAAAACTGGGCGTGGGAGGAGAGCTGCTGGCCTGCTCTGAAGACACGGTGCTTATGTGTCGTTTGGGGCGTGGTCGCGAGGAGCAGCAGGAGAATCTGGAGACGAGCAAGTCGGTGCCCCCGGGATCTCTTGTGGACCAGGAGATCCTAGCGAGTGGTACTACAACAGTAGTAATAGATAAATCACAAACATCTGGAGACGGGGGGTGCGGTGGGATGGATCGGAGAGGCACGGTGGAGGTCTATCAGGTGGCACAGGACCAGGAAGCAGCCTTTGCCGCCAGTCTTGCCATGGAGCACTGCAGTGAGGAACACAACTACTCCCTATGTCAAGGAGGTCAGCCTAGTCAGGAGATCCAGATCCCTGAGGTACCGGCGGACCACCCGGATGCCCAGGTGAGAGTGGTGGAGGAGATCCTTGGAGAAGACGAGGACGGAGTGGATGAGGAGGCCTGTGGCGGGGAGGAGGAGGAAGAGGAGCAAGAGGAGGAGGAGGCCCGTGAGGAAGAGGAAGAAGATGAAGAAGAAGAAGAGGAGGAGGAAGAGGTTGGAGCAGAGGAGACTGCAGTGGAGGAGGAACTTTATAGCTCCTCCGAATTTGAATGTGGTGAGATTTGACACATGCATATAGTTAAGTAGTGGAAATTCAGACTTTATTAACTCGGATTAAGATGAAAAGGCTTAAATTGAAAGCAGATTAGATGGATTAGTGAATGCAAAAACAACAAGGACTGCGGACAAGGGTCAAACCAACCTATTACAACCGAGTGTGTAAACGTTCATGTGTGATCTTTGCTTCAGCGATCATCTCATTGGGTCTGAGTGCATGTGCAGAGATGCTGGACTGGTTGTAATTTGCTGGTGTGTGTTAGAAACTCTCGGTGAACCCTGAACCTTTTATTTGATTAAATATAATGTTCTGTGAGAAATGATCACGTCACTTCCTGTTTGCGCTTTATGATGACCAACAGGAAGTGACTCAACAGCCACAGTCAGAGTTTTGATGTTGACAAGATTTGAGATTCCATACGTTCCTTTTTTTCTGCAGATGTGGAGGCCGAGCCTTCCCAGCTACCTGGGGAGCGACCTGCTAAGCGGCGCTGTTTTTGGGAGTACCGCCGTTGTAGAGAGTCGTCCAGCAAAAAAAAAATAGGGGGCGACGTACGCTGGTCACTTTCCTGGAGCTCCAGTACGCTGCCGAGCACACTGTACCGGAGAGAAGGTTGACACACACGCGCACACAAACCACAGCATAGAGACTGACTCTAGTTGTTTGCAGGTAAAAAAGGTCGACGTAAGGCTCGGAAAACCGATGCCAGCGACTTGACTCCAAACCCTCAGAAGCTCCACAACATTGGTGAGCAGATGCAGAAACTAAACGCCGCCATCGACGGGATGGGTCCAGTCAACGAGCTCCCTGCCGTAGCCAGAGCCCGATCTCGCAAGGAGAAAAACAAATTGGCGTCCAGGTACAACCGATTGTTTGTCATGCACCAACCGTCACGACTCCCACTTCCTGTTTCTCTTCAAGGATTTCGCTCAATCGCTTCCGTAACCGTTACTTCTCTTCCTGAAATTGCATCAGGACAAGAAAGGAAATTAGAACCACGGCGGTGGAATGGAGAGGGTCATGAAGAGTTCAGAAGCAAAGGAGGGAGGGGGGAGGAGGGGCTTATTTTGGAAAAGGATTATGGGAATATTTTGGGATGAAGCATACGAGACACTCTCAGGTCTCGAGGGAGCGTTGGAGACTCGGCTGTGACAGAGTTCATCCTTACATTCCATATGCAGGAATTTATGTTTCCGCTGTTTCACGTCCGACTTGATTGGGGAGAAGAAAAAAAAAAGTATACACATTCAGTCGCCATTTTTTTTACACTTCTTAATGTTTATATATATATATATAATCTAAAGTACAAAATAATGATTTTCAATGTCTTGTAAAATATGTTTTAGGTCTAGGATGAAAGCAAAGTAATGTAGGCAAAATTGTATTTAACAATGATTAAAATTTTACAGAAGAAAGTTGTAGAATAAACCAAATCAGACATTTTCACTCAAACCTATGAATATTTAAAAAAAAAATAAACAAGACTTGGTGAAACAAAATAAAAAATCTGAATAAAACCTTTTATATATTATTTTAAAGAAGCAACGGATACAACTCTCAACTTTTTTTTTTTTTGTTTTTGTGTGTGTGTGTGTGTGTGTGTGTTTTTTTTTTTTTAGAGCCTGTCGGCTGAAGAAAAAAGCTCAGCACGAAGCCAACAAGATCAAACTCTGGGGCCTCAACCAGGAGTACGGTCAGTACAGAGCCAGTACCAAGTTCTTCTTTCAGTCTGTCATAGAGGTAGATGAGTTCAGTTTCTTTCTTTTCACCAGAACTTCTTTTGTACAGTTTTCTTTTCTCTCCAACATTCCGTACATTCCCCAAAGTTTCAGTATTGAGTTTTTCTTCAGTGTGGCGAGAAACCGAAACTGCAGGCACGCACAGACACTTTACTTTTTTTTTATTACGCTTCCATGCTTCATTTCTTTTTTACTGTTTTTCATTTCCAACCATGTTGAATTTTTATGATTCAAAAAAATGAAAAACTGAGCATTTTCAAATGAAGTTTATCATTTAAAAATTAAATGTGGCTAAGATTCTCAAATAGAGACATTAGTTGAACGAAGAAATAAATCTGTTCAGACAACGAAAATGTTAGTTTTGTGACTCGAAAAAGGAATGTTTAACCATTGGGCTTCTCCTTGACAAAATTCTTATCTTCATTGCATGGATGTTGAAAAGCCTGATTAGATTTTCAAGTTGAATTAAACCTTTAAAGTGATTCTCTTTTTTCTAGGTGTATTTGTTGACATTTGTCCTAAGTTGTCGAGTCATGTGTGTGCAGAGAACCTGCTGGGGGCGCTACTGAAGATCAAGGAGGTGATCCGGCAGAAGGTGGAAGGCAGCGAGGAGGACGACGTGGATGAGCGCGGTATGACGCAGCGCCTCCAGGACATCCTTCGACAGTCGGACGGTCAGTGTGGAACATGTTTTCCTCGCCTCGGATCAGTTACATTTGGTGACGTTTTGATTGAGATCGTTGAGATCAGAGGCCAACAGCAACAACCAGCTTGTCTAGACTCTTTCTCTGCCCGCAGGTCCCCTCGTCGCCGGGCGGACTAAGGACTTCGTGCAGAGGATCCTGGCAGCCAGCGCAGGAGGTCAGCTCCAGAGCAGAGACGCCCCGAGGGAGAAGGACGAGGCGGTCAACTAGACCGACCCGGAGTCCCTCCCTCCCATCCCCCTTCTTCTGCCGCGCATCTTCACTCTCACAGAAGTAAGATAGGGCGGTGATGGGGAGGAGGAGGCCAAATGACACTCCGACAGCATCCCTCCTCGGATCAGAGCTGCTTCTGTGTGTGTTTGTGTGTGTGCGTGCGTGTGTGTGTGTGTGCGTGTGTGTGTGTAGAGCTTCCTCTGTGTGTTGTATCGTTTCCCATCGTGCCTCTAATAGACATTGCACTGTTTAGTAGGTTATAGCTGTTGAGGGGGCGCAGTGATGGTGTGGGGGGTTGCACATTAAAAAGGGGAGGGTCGCAGCTACAGGAGATGCAGCCATGTTTTACCGAGGACGATTCCTTAAAGTAACACTGTGTAAATGAAGCTGATGATGTCGACGAAGCAGTGGGTAGTTTTAGCAAGTATGCTAATGCTGAATACCAGTTAGCTCGTATGCTAATACACGTGCGAGAAAACTTGCTAATAGTCGTACTAGAACACCTGTTGGCATATATCCTTATGAACATGCCAGGACATGTGCTTACACTAATGCTAGAATACTCGTCATCACATGTGCTAATGCTCATTCTAAAAATATTTAAGATTCTTCGAGAGGATTGTCAGCAACAAATGCCATTGCTATGGCAACACTGCTATTTTTTTTTTCTTTCTTTCTCCAAGTCTTTTTTTCAGGCCTCAGAGGGTGTTTATCCGAAAGTTCTTGCAGCTTTAATGTCTGGTCGGCAAAGTGCACCTTAAACCCACACTGACCAAAGATTCTACTGAACCACTCGAGCACCAAACAATGCGGACGCCAACCCCACGTTGTCACGGCGACCAAACGGACGATGGGCGTTGTTGCACTACTGTTGCCGAGAGCCGCACACTGGCAGGAGGACGCGTCCCCACCGCCCTCCTCCCGGTTAATTGTGGCGGCTTTAAAAGGGACGTGACCCCCCCCCCCCCACTCCCCTGCCGTGCCCCTCCGACCCCCCCCTTGAATATGTAGCGCACCTTTCTCAAAGACGAAACTAGTAGAATCACTCCAGATATAGAGAACAGCTTCAAGTGTGTTTTTCTTTCATCTTTTCCTTGTCAATGCTACGCAGATTGCCTACGCCACATGTCTGACAGACGAGCATATTGATCTTTGAGTCGGGTCACTACGTCCCGAAGGTTTAATGGAAAGAAAAACAAAAAAATGTACAACACTGACATTGTTTCGAGGACATGTTCATCTTAAGCCAAAGTCACAGATTCTGCTATGTACTCTTCTCATCTGATTTGTTAGCATATATGCTAAGACACATGCGCTCTTAAAGAGTCATTTTTCTTCCATCGAAGCATAATTTTGTCCATCTTTGTTCTGGAACATTCACTGTGAAATCTGTGAGCAATATATTGGAGTAATAGTTTGCGATATTGGTTAGTAATTACGAACACTCGACGAATTGTGTGCATTTGTCCGCGCGATGGCTGGCACTGCAGTTCTAACTTTTCAACTGTAGCCTTTTTCTCCTGAGGTCCGAAGCTGCAGACCGGCTTGTCCGAGGTCTCTAAATATTGTCGGACAATTAAGTTCCTTTATATATTGCACTGTGGTGAAACGACTAGCACCTTCGCAAGACGACTTTGTATCCGAGAACGACAAAACTCCTTTTGCAAGCTTTTTTTCTTTTCTTTTTTTATATAAATTGTTCCTGACAGGCGTTAACACAAGTTCAGAAACGACTGGCTCGCCGGGAGAAAATTTGCTAGCTCTGTTACAATGTCCTGTGAAACACAATCACACATTTACAACATGTACACGGCGCTAAAAGGGCAAACACACGACAACCATTTAACCAGTTGTTACACTAACTTGATGGTTTTTTTTCAAGGCCGCATAATCTTTTTTGTAATTGTTGCATCTGCTAGTGTTGTATAGCTTAACATATGTTGATTATGAAAACTTGCTCTCTGTACCACACCAGGCTTTCTCCAGTCACTCACATGAAACATTGGCTGGCCTCACATTTACTCGTTCTAAATTTGACGACACGATTCACTATTTCACAAACACTGCTATCACATTGTGTTACAAACACGCCTTTTGAAGTGATGGTTCCTAGAAAATACCAATTTATTTTTTACTCACCCTAAGTCGACTAATGTTGGGATTATTTTCTGACTTCTGTTTTTTTTTTTTTTTTTTCTTGTTCCAAAAAAGACACTTAAAAACATCTAAATACCTCCATACGGCTCGTCTGTAACTTCCATCTTGTATTGAAGCCTCTACATGAGGAACTGTTCTGAAAAAACTAACCTTAGTCTGTATTTTAGATTTGTTTGTTGCGGAAGTTATCGGCCTTCTAATGAGGAAAGACTTCAGGCAGGAACTCAAACACATTGCTCCAACAAAAGTGCAAGATTTAGGCTTTAGTTCTAGTAGAGTCGGCTAAAAACAACCTTAAAACATTGATTAGTCGTGTTTTTTCAGAACGGTTCGTCATGTCGAAGCTTCAATACAAGATGGACGTTAGAGACGAGCAATATTTGTTTGTTTTTCAGTGTCTTTTTGAAGACTATGATGAAGACAACTGAGCTCCAGTCGCTACATTAAAATGAACAAACTTTTTTACCTAGAACTCTGAAAAGGAACAGATTACTCTGAAAAGAATCCCAACATAAGTCGACATGAGGTCGAGTAGAAAATATGCAAAGTTTGGGTGAAATATAACTTTAACAAACACAAAGCAAATCTGGCAAATGGTGTCATCTGACCATGAGGTTGGAAGCAATTTTGTGGTTTCTCATTTGGGAGGAAAGTTTGGCTCTGAATACATTCCGTAGTGTTCGCAGATGACGCAGATAGGTTCAAGATGAAAATGTTTTTTGTCGTATTATCAAAACTTTGTCATCCAACATCCGTCTTTTGTGTGGTTTAAAGATTTGCCTTTGTACCAAAAAAACATCAGATGTTGGATCTATTAAGGCATTCTACCACCCCCGACCTTGGTTGACCAACATGTATACCCCTACTCTAGCATCTCAGTACCATTGCTGCACATCCAGTCAGTATCCATCTTTTAGAAATGTACTATAACTGTCCCTATGATTCAGTTTTTAAATTACTGAAGACCAAAGAAGGAAAAAAAAAAAACCAAACTGTTTTGCAAAAGTTAGCTAGTTGAGTTGTTGTTGTTGCAGGAAAAGTGGTCTTTTAAAAGGGTTTATTTATTTTTTTTCCCCGTACAATATTCAACAGCAGGAAGCTAGAAACAGCCAGTGATCCTCCCTAAATCGAGCCAGTCGTTTCTGCTGCCATCATGTGTCCATGTGGCTAGAAAGTCAAAAAGTCGTGCACGCTTACTTGCTGGATTTGACGACCGAAATGCGAAAAACATTCCATGATGTCGTGTTCGCAAAATCTTGCCTCGTCTGTAGCCACGCTCGACCTTTAACTGTTAATGTCAGTGAAAACCTTTAATCGACTCAGAGTGAGAAACCACACACACACAAAAAAAAAAAATCAAAATAAGTGCCGTAAAATAGAAGCTTGATATTTGTTCTTTCGGTGTGAGTACTGTAAACCTGTACATGTATATTTTAATATTTATATGCAGCTGTTGTATTAAAGTATATTTTTTAAAATACATGTCTGATTTATTTCTTTTTTTAACTTGACCTACTTGACCTTAACCTACTAAAAATGACAAAAAACTGACAAACAAATGTTTTTAATTTTTAAATTCACATCACATTTGGATCATTGCACTTTGCTCCAACACAGATTTGGTCCCGTCCAACAGAAGGTGAGAAACTGCCGATTTATGTACTTTACGCAAGCAGGACTCTCTAGTGTAGTTTGCTGCTCTTCACTCACACCTTGAGGTCACATTTATGACTTGTCTTCCTTGGCGTCGAGATCACTGGCCATAATACAACATACAAAGTAAAAACTATTCAACCACTGACAGATGTAAAATAATCTTTTGGATTTTGACACAGCAGCTAGCATGTTGCTAGGCAACAGCTGCCATCATAAATAATATGCAATTATTTAAAAGTCAAATTAAAAACATAGCATTAAATCAACATCGGTTTCATTCAAACTTTCCCCTATAGCTCTACGCTGCATCCCACATGGTGCCAAGAACGTGGTGACGTTCATACACGAGTGACCATTTTTGACACTTCCGCGTTTTTCGTATCTATGTATTTATTTGGTCAGCTAGCTCGATTCTGTCCAACAACCAATCAGGGCTGACACGTTTCAGAAAATGACCTGAGTCAGGTTTCGAATGTCAAGACAAAAGTCAAAGTTTTGGGGAAAACAAGACAAACAAGAAATGATAAACAATGCAGTAGGTGTAGCAGAGTCAGGAGAACGTAAGAAGGGGACAAGTGGGTTGTGGCTTCTTCCCAGGAAAACAAAACCATCCAATTAATAATTGTAGATAAAGGTAAATTGCTAATGTATTGCTAAACATAATCAATAGTATGTAATAGTTATTTGTGACCAGGGTCACAAAGTTCTTTAACAATCTAAAGCAATACACAGTTAAAAATACATACAAATTAAAAACCTCTAAAAGGCCAAAACAGTCCCAGAAGATCAGGAAAAAGCCTGCAAAAATAAAAAGGTCTCAAGATGTTTATTGAAGGAGTCAGTAGATGATGCTCTTAATTTGAAATCTGGAAGTTAATTTCCACCTTTTGAATGGCGTTTGGGAAATATACTGTAAAGTTCAGTGACAGCTCTGATGCTGTGATGAAAGACCTGTCTTTTGTTGCTTCTGATTGGTTGATATTGTGTGGTGTCTTCCTTGAATGGCTAGATTCACGCAGAAAGGACCAACGTTTATTATCATGAGAAAATAAAGAGTATTAAATGGGTAAAGCGTGAGAAATGTCAAGTTTGGTGTGAGAATGGGTCAAATTGCTTGACCTTGACTTGGAAGCCCTGAACATAAACATCCAAGGTCCCAGTCCTGTATACAACTTAACAGATGAGTGTGGAAAGGTCCTGCTGCCTTCATTTGTCTTCTGTAGACCACATCTCAGCTTGGTCACGTGACCTCTTCTCTGGTGCTCAGAGTAAAATATTCATCCAGACGTTGCTGCAGGCTCTTTTGAGACGCTGTTCTCTAGGAAACTAAAATTAGCACCAAAGCGTTTGATCCAGTGACGCTTCCTGAGTTTTAGTTTTGAGGCGATCCGCTTCGGTTTCTTTTCTCTTTCTTCGTGCTGTGATGTTGAAAGAGATACCGGGAGCTCTCTCGGGGCAAGAGGGACTGTGAAAAGTCTCAGGGCAGCAAGGACTCTCCCTCCTCGACCCACAGCAGGTTCAGGACCTCGGTCTGACGCTGCTCCCTCTGGTGGATCCGGCGCAGGCGCAGGATGTAGAGCAGGATGGCGAATAGAACCACCAGGATGCAGAGAGAGAAGAGGTGGTTGTAGACAAAAGACAGACGCAGCCAGCTGGGGTGACTCTGACGCAGCGCCTCCTGCTGGAGATCCCTGAATAGAGACATGTTCTTGATGATCCTCACAATTTTTTCTATTCTCTTCTTTATGTAATATAACTGAAATATAACATTGAGTGATTTAAAAAAAAATATATATATATATTTTTACATTAAAAAAAAAAAATTCGATTCCATGCTAGGTGTAATATGGAAAGTAGTGTTGCCTACCTGAGCGGCAGGAAGCGGGTCTTGAACAGGATCGCCCCCAGAGTCCACTGCACCTCCTTGTCGTACACCAGCTGGGCGGTTCTCAGGCTCTGGTAGTTGTCAGGAAAGCGAAAGCCCGAGTGGAGAACCTCAAACATCCAGGCGGACTTGAAGCACTGGTACCTGAGGAAAGACCAGCAAGAGGTCAGTGGGGAGTCAATTGAACGTAGCACACTATCAAAAACCTGGGGCCTCATGTACTAACGAGTCATAGGCTCAAAAAAAGCGGACATACTTTTCCACATCAAAGTCCGTATGTATCAATAAGGAAAAGAGTGTTAAAAAGGTCGGACTTCCCGACACGTTTTATCAAACTGAAGCTGCAGAATAAAACTAGATAAAGCCGGTTTTCCCTCATGTGATCACATAATGATCGGAGATAGGAGAGTGAGCTCCTTAAAAAACACTTTCATAAATACACCGTCACATGATTTGTTCATTTGTAAACAAAACGCTTTTATTTTATAAAGAATCACACTTGTGCTGCGCCACACATTCATGTGAAGCTTAGACGATCAGAGCATCTCCATCATCATCTTCATTACTCAGTGCTTTAAGTTACTGATTTACAGTTTTATTCTTGTTAAACTCCACTTTAAGATGTTTCAAATAAGCTGTAGTAGGAAATAAGTTGTCTGTAAATTAAGTATTTGCGTTTATAACCCTGTATGTAAAATACAAACATTTACACCACTAATTTAAATTAAAGTATGTGGTCCATGTTAGGAAATGTTTAAATGAATGAATATAAACTGTAAATCCAGTTATTCGTTGATTGGGATGAACAATTGAAAAGTGTTTGTATTTCGTTGCACGTGCAGATTAATGCATGTGATTATTTTTGTACGAGCCACATTTTCTGGATTTGAGTGTTTGACCGTTTTTTTGGAAAAAATCAACAAATTTCTTTTAGAGGTAAGATACTCTCACAGTTTTTGTAGTAAAGAAAATCGTTTAACTATAGTCACGACTTAAATAACATTTTTTTTAAAGAAATGTCTTCATGTGAGAGTTTCTTTGGAAAAAAAAATGCTTTCTCTAGTTTAAGAGAACTCCCTCCAGTGACCCTGGCTATCCTGGACACCACAGAAGACTTACTTGAGTCGTCCGACGTCAGCCTGCTGAGAGAACAGCTTGTTGTCCAGTCGCAGCTTGAGCGTCGACCACTGGGTGGCGCAGTAGTCCTGAAAGCAAATGTAAGTAAGTAAGTAATTTGTATTTATATAGCGCTTTTCTAGACCAGGGTCTCAAAGCGCTTAAACAAAGCTAATATATATATATATACTAAAAAGATCAAGATAACACCGAGAAAAACACACGTGTCCCAGAAAATCAAGGAAAAGCCTGCTAGTGACCGACGGTTCTGCGAGTGTGTGCAGTCGGTTACCGTGGCGGCGCGGGCGTACTTGGTGCTGTTGTACCGACCGCCCATCCTCAACACGTCCTCCGTGCAGTAGTAGAACTCTGAGAAGCCGTAGAACTCGCTGTTGCTGAAGTTGATGGGGGCCTGTGAGGAAATTCATCAATGCTCACGAAAATTCTGGCTACACTTCTTCTTCCATTTAAATTGTGCTCTAGGTCCACCTGGTAGACTCCCCCTGGTGACATGGTCCCGTTGTGGAGCCCGAGGAAGGGTCGGACCGCCTGCTGGCACCGAGCCCAGTCTCCCGCTCCTCTCAGGTACAAGGTCCGGTTGGTTCTGACGATGGAGTCTGACAGGCCGGCGGGCAGGCAGGGGTCGAGGTAGGGTTTGTCTTCCCTCAGACCGGTCTGTGCGGTGAGGAAGCTGCAACAGTGGCAGTGTCACACAATGGCACTGGCCTTCAAGCTCCTAAAGCTAACCCACCGGTTCTTTGCCAGCGTGCTGTTGAGCAACTGGTCCTCGTACCGCTGCCGCGCCATGTTTCCCCCGAAGCCCAGGAAGGTGGTGACATAGACCCGGTACACATGCTGAGTGTGCTCGACGTCACAGCCCAGGTTGAACTCGGCGAGGAGACTTTTGCCTGCTTCCTCCTGGAACGACAGGACGAGTCAGTAAAACCCAAATTACACAAACTGTGCTTGCATTGCAGCCACGATCTTCCACCGGACGATGGCGGACCATGGAAACTAGTATATGGTGAGGGGCCACGTTACTACTGATCGTGAACTGAGACAGTTTTCATGACATACCATGTACATTGGTGGTTGTGTTTTAACAGTAACGTTTTAGCTTTTTGATAATGCTGATTAGAAAGGCTTCACATTTGCTACTCAAACTTTCTTGGCGTCAAACTCACCTCCTGTGTGGATCTGAAGTTAATGGCGTTGGGAACCTCGTAAGCGATCTGTAGCGAGGCTCCACCCATGTCCATGATCCCGACCGTGCGCCGTCGGCTGATTGGTTGCTGTGTCTGGGAGCTCGTCGTCACTTCCACGGTGGCGGCGTCTTCTAGAAGGACAGTTTTAGAACCTGCAGAAAGTCAAGTCGTTGCGTTGGCACTCACCCTCGTCGGCGTGATCGAACCGACCCAACACAAAGTTGATGCCGATCCAGGCGTACACACCTGAGCGAAGAACACAAAAGATGAATTATTCATCTTGAAACAAGTATTGCACGTTTTATGCGGGTCTCTTTCGATTTCACACTGTGCGTTGTTAACTGTGTGTCGACCACGTGGAGATTGTGGAACACAACAACTCTGACCTTCCTGCTTCCCTGAGATGACCTCTGCGTGCGAGCGGGAGAACAGGAAATCAAATTCCACAGGTACGTCTGTAACCAGATCCTCCAGGATCGCGGACTGCTGGCTGAACACACAAAACAACTTATGCATTTCCCAACTTAACTCTTCCACCAAACTTGACCATATATAGATGTAATTAAGTCTTCTGTGATACTTTGAATAATCTCTCACCTGTCGGGGAGCAGTCGCATGCCGGCGGTGCACAGGATATAGAGTGGTGTCTCCTTGTGCTTCTGCTGAGGAACGTGAGAAGCGGCGAAGCTCAACAGAGGGTGGAGGTAGTCGCTGGCAGAGGAGGGAGTCTGAGCCAGGGTGGAGATCCCTGACACACACACATTTGATGACGATGACGACACAGAGGTTTAGCGTTTCAGTCGAGCCACACTCTGTCTCACCAGGCTTAATCTTCTTCACCACTGGTTTGAGGTTGTGGTCCCTCATCTGTCGGATGTCCAGCAGGGTGTGCGGGTTACCATTGTGGGGGGGCCAGTAGTAGACAAAGACCCTTGAACCGCTGCTGCCACAGTCCACCACGATCCCATAGTTGAGAGCCACGTTGAGAATGTCGGTGGCCTCCATGGATTCCACGCTGGACAGGAACCTGGAAGGTAGCAGAGAGACCTGATATCCCAGTTCTGGATCCAGAACCACTCGTCTTCTAAAAAGTGTTCTTGAGAGTCAGAAGCTGTAGGTAGTTGGTGTCATCTATGCTTTGGACTAGGGTCACAACCCCAAGTGGATCAGTAGAGTTAGATTATGGTTTTTAAATTTTTGTTGGCAACTTTTGAATTAGTTATTTACGTCTTTTTATATTTTTTTATATCAGGGGTCTCCAAACTGGTCTTCAAGGACCGGGGTGGTGCCGGTTTTTGGTCCAGCCAATCAAGAGCACCCCATCAACCCATACAGGGAGTCTTCAGAGTGTAGTCAGTTCATTGTCAGTCTGGTGTTGCTTGTTTCACCTGAAACCTCATTGGTTAAACTGCACATGCTTGATCGGTTGGAAAAAAAAGCTGCACCACCCCAGCCCTTTGAGGACCGGTTTGGAGACCCCTGGTTTATACGTTTGTATGTATTTATTTGATTGCATTCATGTATTTGTTTTGATTGTTTTAACATGTATTTATGGATGTTTGTTTGGAGGACAAAATAATTTCTCCTTCGGGGAACAATAAACAATCTATCTATTTACAGATACAGCAAACATATTTAAAAAAATAAGAAAAGAAAAATATCACTAAAATTAGGTTGAAAATAAGTAATAAATTCAAAGCCTTAGACACTAAATTTGATCCATAGATTTGGACTGCCTTTATATTTTTCAAGAAGATGAAAAGAGACCTCCCATTCTCCAAACTTCCACGTTCACATGTGGCTCTATAGACTCAAAATCCCGCTCAGAGTTTGTCATGTGATGCAAGGATGCTGCAGGGACACCCACTTGTTGATATGTGCCCCGGGCCTCCTCTGGGGGCCCCATATTCTCCTCTGGTAGGTTCCCAGCAGCAGCAGGGCAGAGGTGAGGAAGAGGAGCAGCAGCAGAAGTAGCCTCTGACGTGGAGCACAGCCCAGAGACTGCAGGGACACACTGCAGTACCAGGAGGCCGGCAGGCAGGACACGCTGATCCTGCAGGAGAGAAGAAGGACACACATGTCACATGTTCATGTAATCTGATGGAAGATAGTGACCTTTCTTTTTAATTAGGCAGAGGTTCATGCACCTTCACATATGTTCTACTACCCCTCATGTCGACTCAGGGTTGAGTATATTTGCAGAGAAACCTGTTCCTTTTTAAAAGTTATAGAAAATATAGTAAAAAAATATATATAAAAAATGTGTCTTCACTTTAATGTAGCAACTGCAGCTCAGATGTTTATCACATGGGCTAAAAAACAAACAAACAAACAGAAATAGACTTATTTAAGTTTTTCCAGAATAATTCCTTATTCGAGGCTTCAATACAAGAGGGACGTTACAGACGAGCAGTATATTTGGATGTTTTTAAGTGTCTTTTTGGTCGAAGATGAAGACGAAGACAACTGAAATCCAGTTGCTACATCAAGGCTTTTGGCTTAAAAACAAAACAAAACGAATACTCTTAAAATAAACCCAACTCTTAATCGACATGAGGGTGAGTAGAAAATGAGCGACTATTTGGTGAACTATCATTTTAAATACTTGAATTGTAATCTTTTTGTTTGTGTGTATTGACCTTGTGCTCGTGATAATTAAAGGTATTATATTAAAAAGCTTGGGCTTTACCTTGCCATCAGTCCGTGTTAGTAGTCGTCACCTCATGATGATGTCGTCTCTGTCTTTCCGCTGTCTAATCAGGAATGGGAAAAAAACAAGAAGCTTTTATCAGTCTGTCCTCGTGGCAACAAACACAGCTGTCTGAGTTCCCTCATGTGAGCCTAAAGAAAGGAATTAAGTGTAATAAGAAGAAGCAGTAACTTAAGAAGTTATTTACGTAAACATATTTACCCTTCAGCGTTTGTACATTTTTACTGTTTAGCAGCGAGTTCTTTTTTACTTATTCGTTTTACTTCAAATGTGCAGAGGTAATAATGCCACAAAACAATGACAACCCCAAAGACAATAGTAGTCTGGGGTAAAGAATTAAATCAACCAATCAGAATCTGAATTTAAATCACATGATAATAATAATAATAATAATCATCGTAGTTCTTCAACTTATGCCTTTTAAATCGATTCTTGACATTCCAATCCCACAAAAGCTCAATGAAACGTAACTTTGACCTATGCTGTTCCAGTAATAATACAATAAATACAATCGATGGGCCAATGTTGACATGTTCCAATCTAACCACAGCTTATCTTACTGTTATATAACGATGATAAGTATAATATTTGACGTTAGCTTCAGTTCATGGACAGAGTGAGTTGTAAGGCTGTGGCCATAAAACAATGAAAACAGCAAAACGAGTTCAAAGACCACTCCTCGAAATACCGTTATCGTTCGATATTAACTCACCAAAATCAGCTTCTACACCAAAAACCCAAAAACTCCAAATGTTTTGGTTGCCCGGCCGATAAACTAACGTATTGGTGAACTACATCTCATTAGGATTTGTAAAGAAAGAAGAGAGAAAAGAAGATGCACAAATCCAGCCATCTTCCGCTCAGCGTGACGTCATTACGTCGACGAGTACGTGGCTGTGGTGCGTTTGAAGAAGTTAGGAATTATCAGAAGAGAGTCAGACAATTAGACTATTGGGTAAATCCGAATTACAAATAAGAATTTAAAACAACATTAAAAACGTACAAAAAACAATGTACCCGTCTTTTTCTATGTTTCGCCATGTTTTAAAAAAAATAATTAAATCAAAGTTTTCTTCTAATTATTACGATATGTTTATGTTTCCGGTAAAAACAAACATGTAATTATTCTCTCACTTTGTGAAACTTTTATTCCACTTCCGTTTTAAAAACTGGCAAACATGGTGGGAGCAACATTTTTTTTAACAATTATTCTAGTTTCTGTTTATTTTAACAGAATGTAAAGTTTATGAAGGAAAACGTCATCCGTACAAACTTCCGGTCTGAAACGCTTCCCGAAAGTTCCCACGTGACTATGGAATGTTACGCAATGAAAAACTCCCAGAGTAGCTCCACCTACTTTTGTCCTTCCTCTCATAACTAGTTTACACTCGACCGACCAATCAGAACTCGGAAAGCGTGATTGACGGATAAATTAGCGAACCGGTGTCGTCTATTCTACGGCCACCTCACCGGGCCATCCCGGTGTCATTCCCGGTGCCCGCCAAGACAGCCTGGCATCCGAGCGTCACCTGCCGGCGTGGTCACCGCCGCAGCCCTCCAGCAGAGCCGGTCCACAAGGACAAGTTTGTCCGCTCAACCCAATGGACGCGGACGGGTTTGTGTCCCGACGAGTTTCGTTGGAAACCCCGGGTGTCGACGGGGGTGTGTCGGCCGGGGCAGACATCCGATGGCTGGGCGGCAGGCTGATGAGTTCCACGGGAGGACTCGTGGACTCTCTGGCTGGGAAACCAGACTTCACGGCGACCGTGCACCGAGCGAGCCCGGGGCCCTCCGTGGAGGCGGAGGTGGACTACGAGGGTCTGCCTCAGGGAGCCTCCACCAGGACTCACATGCTGGCCGGAGCCGTGGCTGGGATCATGGAACATTGCCTCATGTACCCCATCGACTGTGTCAAGGTATGTCTGCGGACCCCGACATTTGTCAGGCCGAGTCTGTCGCTCTTGAACGGGGTCACTCGGCTGGACTCGGGCCCGGGGAATGTCGTTAGCTTCGCGCGGCTACATGCTAGCTGAGGTAACCTTGAGGTCACTTGACTCACACATTAAATATAAAATACGAAACCTCTTGTTATTACGCGTAAATATATTTCAATAGCAAAGCAAAGTAGAGGTAACTTGAGGGGTACGGTTTACAAATCACGTTTTATTTCTCTGCTCGTGATGTTTTGTTGCTACTATAACTGTTGAGCAAAAAAAGGTTAAGTTAATGTGAAACATCTGAACCATGAGCGGTTTGTTACCTGGGCGTGAGAAAGATCTTCGTCTTTGATATGATCAGAATTGGAAACTTTGATGGCAGATTTGTAAACACAACACAGTATTTTTGTGATGGCGTTACATAATAAAAGATACCATTAAAGGGAATGTAAATAAATAGTTAACAACCTTTAAAAATTAAAATGCATACATATATACATTATAAGAAAGGGTCCGTCACTCGGGGCTTTAACTGAATAAACAATTGATAATCGCATTTTTAACCAGATTTATTGTGTTTAAAAATGTATCTTTGATTAGTTGAAACTAAATCACATAAACCTTCAGTGGCCACATCTTGTATTGTTTTATTATTTCTGTGTGCATGAACTTAACTCAAATCTCATAATGGTAATGAAAACGAATTAAAACATATTTTCAGTTTTCACCAGCACCAAACTACCCTCGTAATGAACTTTCTAAAATTGGAACATGACCACATGAAATTCTTTTGTGTACATTTCCATTATTTGTACCTTTCTTGACTATCGTAAACCACAAGTATTGACACGGAGTATCAAATGTTCTAATCAAATTCCTGGACACGTATCCATGACTTGAAGTATAGCCTTGGCTCAGATACTGTTGGCCATACAGAATCTACAATGGTCCTTTCAGATAATGTTTCAACCAGCTGGGACCGGACCATGAGCAGTCAGAGGGACAAGGTTCACATTACTTCTTTAAATGGTATTAATGAAATGGGAAAGGATATTTATTTCTCTTCAAACACATGTACTGGTAACTCTTCAGTTATGGTTAATTGTTAACTCGGGTGGGTCATCGGTCACCAGGTCAGACCGCCAGAGGAGTGTCTGTGGTTGTTAACCACATTATAAATCCAAGTTGTCTTGCATAACTTTGTAATCTACCTTGTTTTTTCTTCACCTCCACTGCAGTACTTTTTTTTTTTTTACATCTCCATTTATTTGCTGTAAAGGCCAGAAAAAAGTGTTGTTTCTTTAAAAGAAACACTGTATCGTTGTTCCTACAGTATTGCAATATTGTATCGTGGTACGTATTGTATTGACAGATTCTTGCCAGTACACAGCCCTATTGTGTAGTGTGCAAATTTTGACTAAAGGAACACGCACGTTGAAAATAACCTGCATAAAGACACAAATATGAATGTGTGGAAATATTCACCAAAATGAACACTGAACACAAAGCTATGAATAAACACCAGTGTATTGGATCAGGACAGACACACAAACATGACTACACAGACATTGTAAATAAATTGTAATCTTCCTGATGGTTTTCTCGTCAGGTGGAAGGAGGAAGGGGAAGTGAGTTTTAGCAGCCTGTGTTTCCTGGTGACCACGAGAGTTCTTAGTCGCTGAGCTGTAGCATGAAGTCATTGCCTGGCAGGCTGGACTCAAGTCATGTAAACCAGAGTCTTCCATAAAGGTTTTAACATTCCCTGGCACGTCAAATCGTTCATCTCAAATATTTACTCAGCAAATGCTCAGCGAGGTCAATCTCAGTACAGAGGGAAAATTGTTGCACTTTTTTTTTTGCTGACTCACTGACATGGCCACACCGACCAGTCACCATGACTATTGTTTCTATTATTTTATAATTATTTAAACGGCTCCAAAATGTCATGGATCAGCAACGTGTGGCTGGAGAGATGCTATACTTTATTCAAATATCATATAAAAAACATATATTTAACCATGTAAACCACACACGAGTCACAACTAAATACATAATAATTTGTTGGTTATTTTGTGATGATGGTCAATCAAAACTCATTTAAATAATACTTAAAAAGGTCAACAGAAGAAAATTGTTTCTTGATCATTAATGACTGTGTAGAGAATGCTCTCTTTAATGAAACTGAAATGCAAGACGCAATCTTTGGTTTTATGTGGTTTATAGTGAATGTGAAATGATTGTCGTCATTGTTGCGTTTATGTACGGTCAGTGGGGCTTTATAATTGATCATGACCGGTGGATATCCGTGGAAAAACTATGTGATCCAGGTTCGTCGATCAATCCTTTTCATCACTGATCACAAAGCGATCAATGGTGGCTCAAGACTGCGGCGACAAACAAAAAAACATGTCTGCTGTGTGGAAGTTTCATTAGAGTAATGTGAAGTTCCTGCAACACATGCAATTAAAAAAAAATACCTTGAGGAGGAAGTTTTCTTAAAGTCTTCAACACAACATCTTAAATTTTCATTTTAACAATATATAATGAGTTTTCAGTTGGACGCACTGAAACAGCCACATCGCATGACGCAGGAAAAGATCTGTGACTGAAAACCAGTGATTCTCAGAAAGTATATTTTGGTTTCAAGGTCTTTAAGAGCACATTGATGTTTCTCCCTTTCTCTTTCTCTTTCCCTTTCTCTCTCCCTCTCTCTTTCTCCCTTTCTCTCTCTCTCGCTCTTTCCTTTTCTCTCTCTCTCTCTTTCTCTTCCTTTCACTTTCTCTCTCGTAGATATATATATATATATATATATATATATATATGGTGAGAGTACAGGCCAAAAGTTTCAACATGCCTCTTTACTTTGCTGATTGGTTCTTTTCATAAAATGAATTATAGGACTGTATCAACCCGTCTTCTGCACAACTAATGGTCCCGACACCATTGTTGAGGCAACGAAATTCCACTAGGTAACCTTGAAAAGAGACACTTGTGAAGTAAAAGCCGTTTCAGGTGACTAAAAATAAAAAAAATAAACTTACATTAACAATAAACAATGAAGTGCTTTAACAGTCTCAAACAACTTGGAGCCACATTCAAATCCATTATATCCTAGTGTTTAATTCTTTAACTTTAAACTCTGTTTTAAAATGAGTTCAACCACACAACCATAATATATAGATGTATATATATTAAAAGAAGGGTATCTTGGAAAACTCTTGTACTCATCGGTGTATGCCTATTTGCACAAAATGTTCCTTTAATTGAAATATATAACGACATGACGGTGGGGTTTTTCCCAGGGGGAAGTGCTTGGAGGAAATGGGCACATAAACCTGTTATAAATACTTTTTTCAAAATGGTTCCTTTACCATTCCCTACCCCATACTTTACCAAATTAAAAATGCATTTGAGAGTAATGGAGTTGTCGGTCATGATCGTGTCTTTGTCCTCCAGACCAGGATGCAGAGTCTTCAGCCTGATCCTGGCGCTCGCTACAGGAACGTGATGGATGCGCTGCGGCAGATCATTCAGACAGAAGGAATATGGCGGCCAATCAGAGGTGTGAACGTGTTGGCGATCGGTGCTGGACCGGCTCATGCGCTCTACTTTGCCTGCTACGAAAAGATCAAGTTCTCGCTCAGCGACGCCATCCACCCCGGAGCCAACAGCCACTTTGCAAATGGTTTGGTAGCTTTTAATTTTCTTTATGTGTTAATTTTTTGATTGCCGCCCCATCCTGCTGCGGCTGGGATTGAGGCTCATAAGCAAATGAATCGCAGTTAACTTTTGTCTTCCACAAGCAGCCACACGTCGCCGCTAACTGGTCTTTTGTCGCTTCTGCAGGAGTCGCCGGCTGCATGGCCACAGTGCTGCACGACGCCATGATGAACCCGGCCGAAGGTAGAGCCACGTCATCAACACTGTGTTTACGTATACTAACTTTATTGTAGGATGTACAGATTTACAATTTGCTTTTACTTCATTTAAGTGACATGCAAGATCAAAATGTCATTTCTAACTTAAAGGGCACCTAAAGTGAAAACCCACCTCTCCTGACTTATTCACATGTTGTACATGTTGATGTCGTCCTCTTCAAAATGCAGTAGTTCATTCATCATGATGTTGCTCCGTTTTGAAGATATTACTAAATAAAGTTCTCTCCCGTCTGAACTCTCACCAAATGAGATCACAGATATACATTCTGATGTCACTCTGGTGAAATGTCCTCCCCAAGAAGCCCTAAATCAGTGAAGTACCTACATGTTAATCATGAAACAAAATAAATATTTATGTAAACATGGTCAGTTAGTTACTAACTAGAGTTACTTCTGCCTTTAGGTGTTTTTGTAATGAGTACATTAAGCAGCAAACCTTATTTTTATTATTTGACTTAATGTACAAAACGCGAGTTTCAAGGGTGAGTTTGAAATTAACGTGAGTCCCTAATGCAACTTCGCATTGGACGAGACTTCAGGCAAAACAGCGCATTTTAATTGGGCGGGGCCTAAGCGTCTTTTCTATTGTAAATATCTTTATTAAATGAGAGTTTTGTGCAGAAAGAAACATACTGATTATTATAATAGAGGTCCTAGAACAATTTAAGAAACACTTAAAACAGCAAATTGAGTGCCATTTAAAAGTTTTTTTCAAATTGCAGTTAACGGAAATGTCCACAATGTGGCGCCAAACACCACGTGTGTAACTACCACCTCCGCTAATAGACTAGGTTTTCCAAAGTTATCAAGTTCTGCCAGAGTTGGAAGACTGCAACTGTGTTTATAGTTAATCCTCTGGTCCTCTTTTTTACAGTTGTGAAGCAGAGGATGCAGATGTTCAACTCTCCATACCGCGGCGTGCTTGACTGCATGAGCTCCATGATGCGACGAGAGGGCAGCGGCGCCTTTTACCGGAGCTACACGACACAGCTGACCATGAACGTGCCCTTCCAGGCGCTGCACTTCATGACGTACGAGTACCTGCAGGAGATGCTCAACCCCCACAGACACTACAACCCTTCCTCCCATGTGGTTTCGGGGGCACTGGCCGGAGCGCTCGCAGCCGCCGTCACAACTCCGCTGGATGTCTGCAAGACTCTCCTGAACACGCAGGAGGCTCAGGCCATCCATGTGATCCAAGCCGACTCCATGGCGACAGCTGCCGCCCCGGTTGCTCGCCACATCTCTGGCCTGGGTGAGGCCTTCAGGACTGTTTACAGGATGGGCGGCATGCCAGCCTTCTTCAAGGGTGTCCAGGCACGCGTCATCTACCAGATGCCCTCCACCGCCATCAGCTGGTCGGTGTACGAGTTCTTCAAGTACCTCATCACCAAGAGGCAGCACGAGCGACGGCTGAGGGGAGACTAGACCCTGACCGCGTGCTCTCTGGGATGAATCTAGACAGTCTAACTCAAGTTGTTGTCGGAGAAAATGCGAATGTTTGACTAATGAAAACACAGAACATCGTCGAGGTCCTTCAATTTAGAAGACCATCATCTCTACCTGGTCGTTCACGGACGTGTTGGACTGGCTCCCAGTTCTGATATCGGTATCAAAATACTTGAAACTACGGCTCTCTGTCAGCGCACAACTACATTTTATATTTAATGCTAAAACGTTCAGACTCCTGTACTCTTATGCCTTCGGCCGCTTGTTCGCACATGTATGAACAGATTTAGTTTTTCACCATATTGTGTATATAAAACGTGAAGTCAAAGTGACTGAAGAGAGCTAAGAAGAAAAAACTTTATGAATTGTAAATAAACTTGCTGTGGCAGCTCCTCGCAGAAGCAGGGTCTTCTCTTGGTGCTGGTCATCAAGTCCTGACTAAACCCAGACTGGTCCTGGTCTTCTTTCATCTCACTAACCAAGGTCAACATCAGACTTGTGCTTATGAACCTCCAATGACAGGACGAAGACTGGAGGATGAGTTCTTCAGTCGTGAACAAGGAAAACAAACCATAGAACCTCAAATATTAGTTGATCGTTTCAGCTCTTTCGTCATCTAAATTTAAAGTTTCTTTATATTGATGATTTTGTGAGTAGTGTTTTGAGTAGTTTTCAGCTTAAAATGTCACTTGAATGTGTAAAGGATTTATCATTAAAAATATATTTATTTCTCTATATTATTATTTAAATTCTTAAATAAAACATTAATAGTAAATGCAAATTATAATTTAGTGGTTTCTCTGAATTGACATATTTGCTAAACTGAACTTTTATCATGAATTGTTCTGTGTTTCAACTTAATCCTTGAGTGAGGAATTCTGAAACAAGTTGACCCTAATATCAAAACGTGAACTAAAAATTGAAGAAAGCAAAATACAAGATGAACTCTGCGGTGAGGATCTTTATTTGAGGAGTTGATATCATGACAACCATTTGGATCGAATGACGTCACACAGTTGAGGTCATGTGACCCGAGTCTGTTTATGTGTCTTGGACCTCCAGCTGGAGATAATGATTTTAGCTTGGAGAAATTTATGTGTGTTATTACAAACCCTGACGTTTGTGGATGAGTCTACGTCGCTCCCTGTAAACCAGGAATCTTCCCAGAAACCCACTGGTTCTGACCCAGAACGCCACAGGGAGGATTGATGAACGCACATCTCTGAGTAAATATTTGGATTTCTGCAGCTGATGGAGGAGATGGAGGTTTTGTGGTCGCTGCCTCTTCCCTGCTGCACACTTGTCCTCGCTGATGTTCTCCAGCCGCCCGAGGACTCTCGCTAATGATCAGTTACTGCACATGTCATCAGTCCATCACAAATAGTCGCAGATCTCTCAACATTAATTTAGATTAAAGAATGAGAAATTGATTGATTCATACTACGATCATTCCATTTTAAAATAAAATCTGTTTCATTAGAAATCTCCCCCACGATTCCAATTAAATTCAGTGCAATGTTTGACTATAGCTATACCCATTCTTCCTAATAAAATTAATAAATAATCATGCTTATAAGTTACTATCCACATTTTTTTTTATTGTAAAATTCAAGGTTTACAATTATTTTGGTTAAAATGTATCATGAAGTTAAAAGTTCCATTCATTTTCAGAATCAGAGTCTATTATTGCCAGTGCTGTAAACACAACATAGATGTTTTTGTGCCGTCAGTACAGTTAAAAGAATTAAGTAAAATAACACACAAATTTCTATTGGAATTTGTCTCTAGGTAAATATAGAATAGTTTTCATCATAATGGCAAATGTTATATATCCATATTTATAACTTAACATGTATTATCTCAACTTTTGGCATTTTTATTTATTAATGTGTGTATCTTTATTAATGTATGAAACATTTATTTATCTGTTTCATGGACATGCAGTGGAGTAGGTTGCTGGTCCACATCTGCAGGCTTCAGGAAATCTATGTCCTTTTCTGTTGAGTTTGTAGCTCCTGCCTTGAGTGGGTTTACTCCGGACAGTGAAGTTTCCTCAAACAGTGTTAATATTATAGAGATTTCAAGCTCTCACCCAATCACTTGCAAAAGGCTTACAATAACATAGAAATAAACAAAACTACAAACAGATGAGGAAAAACAACGACAAAATTATCATCATTGCACACAAGAAATCACAGAACACAACAACAAATGATGACAAAAACAGTCGACAACACTCAAACGTTCACCAAGTTGTTCATTTTTAAAACATTTCTGTCGTCAGTTGTCTCTGGCCTCGGTGTCTGCCAGCCGAAGAGTGTCCTAGAGGAGCCCGGCCTGTCCGGGCCTGCCGGGTTTGGGATCGGTGTGGAAGTGGCTCGCCCTTAAAGTGGGCGGAGCCTCTGTTCTGATGAATCCTACTACTGGCACAAGAACCCTCACCTGAATGGCTGATATAAAAAACGAAATTCCTCTTTACTGCATGAAGTACTTGGAAAAAAACTATTAAATACTATTGTTTCATCTATATCACTACATTTTATAGTACAGCTACAAATACTACAAAAATAACAAAACAACACTCCAATGCTTTTACTTATGAAGTAGTCTGCAATGAAAAGAGTCATTTAGCACCATTTCCCTCCAAATTAAACTTACTCAGAGTCCCAAATCATGCTGAACTTAAGATAACACTGTCAATACTTTAAACATCAGAAATACTGTCTAACTTTCTCAATACAGTTCATTCACTCACTGAAGAACCATAACCTCTGATGTTTTTAGATAATTATATTCACTAAGTACTGTTCCCAACAATCGGGCTCCCTGGACGGCAGGTTCCTCGTCGATGATGAGTATGAAAGACTTTCTACTCTCCTCTTAGTCCTACTTTGACTTCTAAGACTCTTCTCAACCACTTCAGATGGACCGACGAGAACCAGTATCTACTTCCACCAGGTCCTCTGATACTAGTATATCCACTTCTACAACAATAGCGACAGGACTTTTTATTATTCTATTCTTCTGCCTACGTCTGATTACAACAATGGATGTGAGTGACTGAGTGTGTGTGTGTGTGTGTGTATGTGTGTGTGTGTACCTGCAGACGCCGGTCAGTCTGCTGGTGTTTGTTAACGTCACCTGAGGGGTCCGGCTCTTATCTGCTGTTTACTCCTCGTCAGTTGTCCATTAGCAAAGAAGCAGAATCGGACGACCTTTGACCTCTTTGGGCCCAAGACAGGATCCGAGCTTGCGACCGATCTCAATCTGGCGAGGAGATCACGGCCTGATCCCTGCCGGCTCCGCGAGGACTTCTCAAGAGGTCCTGAAGACACTGGTTCCGACTGCAGTTTTAATCCTCTAATTGTCTTTCTAACTCGCTCTTAACTCAAACTAGGTTCCGGAGAACTTTCCTACTTTTGATCCAGTTCCAGGTTTGACTTCACAAAAACTATATTCGGATCTAAGAATGAATCCCGTGACTCTTAATGAAAGATCTACTCGGCACAACCAGGGCTGGACAGCTGTGCTGTGTCTCAAATCGCATACTTCTCTTAGTATACTAGAAGTTAGTATGCATCAGGATAGTGTACGTACTAACCAGTACGCAAATTCTCCACAGATAGCATGTCTCAAATCAAACACTGCTGCTACGCACTAACCGGAATTGAGGTGACAGCTTCTTCTTCTACTACTATTTAATGATGTTTCAACCAACTATTTGAACGCTATCGCCGACACATGCTGGCAGCACGTTTTGCAAGTTTGAAAGAAGAAATAAAGAAAAAATATGAGAATCTAAATATTTGCGAGATATTTAGGCTGGTATCCGCACCGAAGACTTGTCATCCTCCTACTGCTGCTGAAAATGCACCTGTAAGTACAGGTGCTGGTCAAATTATTAGAATATCATGAAAAAGTTGATTTATTTCATTAATTCCATTTAGAAAGTCAAACCTGTAGAATGTATACATTCATTCCAAACAGACTGATACATTTCAAGTGTTTTTTGCCAAAAAGAAGATGATTATAGCTGACAACCAATGAAAACCCTAAATTCAACATCTCAGAAAATTAGAATATGGTGAAAAGGTCAGATATTGAAGACACCTGGTACCACACTCTAATTTGCTAACTAACTCAAAACACCTGGAAAAGCCTTTAAATGGTCTCTCGTTTTGATTCTGTATGACACACAATCATGGGGAAGACTGCTGACTTGACAACTGTCCAAAAGAAGACCATTGATACTTTAAAGAAGGAGGGCAAGACACAAAAGGTCATTGCCAAAGAGATTGGATGTTCCCAGAGCTCTGTGTCCAAGCACATTAATAGAGAGGCGAAGGGAAGAAAAAGATGTGGTAGAAAAGAGTGTACAAGCAAGAGGGATAAACGCGCCCTGGAGAGGATTGTCAAACAAAACCGATTCAAAAATGTGGGGGAGATCCACAAAGAGTGGACTGTAGCTGGAGTCAGTGCTTCAAGAAGCACCACGCACCGACGTATGCAAGATATGGGCTTCAGCTGTCGCATTCCTCGTGTAAAGCCACTCTTGAATAAGAGACAACGTCAAAAGCGTCTCAAGACAAAAAGGACTGGACTGCTGCTGAGTGGTCCAAAGTTATGTTTTCAGATGAAAGTAAATTTTGTATCTCCTTTGGAAATCAAGGTCCCACAGTCTGGAGGAAGACAGGAGAGGCACAGAATCCACGTTGCCTGAAGTCCAGTGTAAAATTTCCACAGTCAGTAATGGTCTGGGGTGCCATGTCATCTGCTGGTGTTGGTCCACTGTGTTTCCTGAGGTCCAGGGTCAATGCAGCAGTCTACCAGGAAGTTTTAGAACACTTTATGCTGCCTGCCGCGGACCAACTTTATGGAGGTGAAGATTTCATTTTCCAACATGACTTGGCACCTGCCAAATCATAGTGCCAAATCTACCAGTACCTGGTTTAAGGACCATGGTATCCCTGTTCTTGATTGGCCTGCAAACTCACCTGAACTTAACCTCATAGAAAACCTATGGGGTATTGTGAAGCGGAAGATGCGAGATGCCAGACCCAACAATGCTGAAGAGCTGAAGGCCACTATTAAAAGCAACCTGGGCTCTCATAACACCTGAGGAGTGCAACAGACTGGTCGACTCCATGCCACGCCGTATTGCTGCAGCAATTCAGGCAAAAGGAGCTGCAACTAAGTATTGATTGCCGTACATGCTGAAACTTTCCATGTTCATACTTTTCAGTTGGCCCAATTTCTAAAAAATCATTTTTTGTACTAGTCGTAACTAATATTCTAATTTTCTGAGATACTGAATTTGGGATTTTCAGTAATTGTCAGTACTAATCATCCAAATTAAAATAAATAAACATTTCAAATATATCACTCTGTGTGTAATGAATTGATATAATATGTAAGTTTCACGTTCTGAATATAATTACTGAAATAAATCAACTTTTTCATGATAATCTAATAATTTGACCAGCACCTGTATATGCATATATATATGACGTAACTTCTGTTTACAACGTCACTAAGATGGCGGCCGTTTAGGGTAGATAGTGTACATCGAACCATACTCAGTTTTGTGGGCGTTTTAGTACGCCAATTTAGTGTGCATGGCGCACTTAATTTCGCATACTAAATATTGAGACGCACTTACACACTAAAAATACTAACTTTGAGTACGCTAGTATGCGATTTGAGACACAGCACTGTTGAGCTGAGCACTGCTGGAGTAACTTAGAGTGATGCGACTTCTAGAAACGGTCCTGATCGCAATCTATGTTTTACCCAAGATTTTACACGAGGAAAACCTGTTTTGATTTGAACACTAAGATTTTCACGGGACACTGGGGCCTTGGTTTTAATGATGTAACAATGGCTTCACTCCTCTTCCAGCCGGATGTAATCATGCTTCCGGCATTGATGACGGACAGTGACAAACCTTGATGCTTGACCAATAACAGCCTAGTGGGTGTGGTTATTGTAGATTTTAGCTTGGGAAGAACCAAGCACCAAGAACCAGCAAAGAGCTCTACGAGAGAGGGATTGATCTCAATCTTTCATATTTTATTAGAATTAGCGTATAATCTCAGTTCGGACACATGTGTTGTGTCTGACACTGCAGAAGCTGGAGGAACACTTGAGACAGAATTAAAACTTTCCCTGGAAACAGACCTGACATAGGATCACGGGAAAGATTTGGATGCCACAAACTCAATGTTTCAATGGTGGACGAGGTGGGAGCTCCAGTTCAGAGGTACTTTCTCTGTTTTGAACTACCTGCAGCTTCACATCGTTAGACGTAAAAGGCCTCCTTATTATCACGGCTCCCCCCTTGATACTCCCTCGTTCCTTTCTATGGTAAAATGGTGAAACTTGTAGCAATAAAACCTCCTTCATTCACACAAATACCCCCCGTTGAGGGCAACGGCCGCCTGCCGCTCGGCTGAAGTCCACAAATGAAAATCTGCAGCAGGAACAAAAGCGCAGAACATTTTCTCTCCCCGTTCACAGAAGCCGGACCTCTATTGGGAATATTAGGACGTCAATCTCCCGGCTCCTGCTCGGCTTTGTCTTTGCCGAGTGGCCGCTTCTGACCACCACACACCTTTTGTCCCCGAGTCCAATACGAAGCATTGTTCCAGGTCTGCAGCGCTCCCTTCAGGGGCTCTAATCACCTCCTTTAAGGACCACAAATGGTGAATAACTTCCTTCTTTCACGTCGTATGGTTCCGAGACAAAAGCCTGTGGGCGGCTGAGTCGCCTTAGGAAGTCCTGGAACGCAACCTCATCCAACCAACCGACCAGGTTCTCTACATTAACACTTTTTTTTAAAAATACATACATTATACTTTGGTTATGGCACTTGTTGAAACCAGACAACCATTAACATTAAAAAGTCAAATCTTTAGCAATTTTCTTTTGAATTAGTTATTATTAATTTTGTTCCCTTTAAAACATTTGATTAAACTTTTATTTTTTTTATAAATACAGATTTAACAAAAAAACCATATTGCTCAACTTAATTTATAAATGTAGATTCAAAATCTTTATTTCCATTTAATAACCATAATTCCTAGTTTCAAACACACAATGTGACATTTCACCAGATTAAATAGTTGCATATATATATGTTTTTTACAAATATACATTAAAACTAATTATTTATTAAATTAAAGTGCAATGCTTTAGGTTTTCTTTTAACATGAAATACAAATCACAAAAGTATTTATTTAATTTCTTCTTTACTCATCATTTTCTTTAGTAAATATTTCTTTATAATGTGGCCATGAATTAACTCTAGAATGTGAACCAATTTATAATCGAGGCTTCAACCAACGTACTATAACCACAGTTATGTTGCGACTAATAATGAATGAAAACAAGTTCAAAACGACTTCACACATCTGAACCAATCAGAATAAAATGTTTCCTTTTATTACAATCAATGAAATGAACACATTCTTTCTTGATTGAAACATATGGTCAAACTGAAACTCATTGACCAGAGAGCAGTCTGGATCTGGATAAATAACTCCATGTTTCATTCTGCTAACATCTCTTGCAGGGCTTATGTTTCAGTTTACTACCAGAGACCAGATTTTTTTTTTTTTGGATGTTGTACTGATGTTTGTCCTGAGGTGGATCCAAGTGTTTCCTAAGTCATCAGAAGTTTCAGAGGCAAAGAGTGGAAATAACACTGACTGTTCTAGTTAGAAGTGTTCAAGTCTTTGAGCTGATGCTAACCGTTAGCTTTTCTGAATTTTTACTCTTTGCGATAGATTTACATTTCCACAATCAAGGTTTGTGAATATGTTTTATTCTTTTTCGATACAAAGTGTTAGCTTATGTGATATAAGTTGGCCTCTTTTTCCTCCATGGCTGACTATTATTAAGATGTTAAAGTTTCAACGTCATAGAAATTCTGCAACTTCTTTGCCATTAGGTCCTGTAGTCGCTCCTCCATATTTTTATTCAGTCAGGTTTCTTTTCTTTTCAGCATTTTGTACTTTTTTACATTATGTAATATGGTCCCAATAATTATTATTTTTAACAGACTTTAATATCAAGATAACAATGAGCTCAACTACTGAAACTCGCTCGACTTCTATTAACACTCGAAAATGTACAAATGGCTTTAAGTTAAATTAACACTTGAGGGAGCACTGGTGTTACATTAGCACCCACTGGTGCATATATTTACACATAATAATCAAAACTGATGAGGACAAGTTGAGTGCAGGACCCATTTATTTTAGTAACGTTGTTTGTGCTAATGCTAACGGTTAACAAACAACCTATTTTTAAAATCCTGTCTCTTCAATTTTATTTTAATTTACCGTGATGAAGGGGTGATGATGTATGGACAAATAATCCCACCTTTTGTTCGTTTAATAATCCACAATGATGAATATTATTGAAAAATTAAAAGTTCCAGGATGCTAATGCTATGATGGTAGCTTACGGTTCCTCCAGCAGAAGAAGAAAAATGTTTATTTCTACCGTTTTATTTGTTACTAGACCCCTCCTGTTTCTTCACACCAAATATAAAACTCTATTTAATGATGCCAAAAGTTGTACAGATGCTACCAGGCCCGGATCCCTTGCAGGGACCCCTGACACGAATTCGTCCCCTGATGCGTCTGCGCGGGAGCGGAACCTCCGAGCCCGCCAACGTTGATGAAGGTGGATCCGGGGCCCTGCAGGCTTCCGTAGCTGTAGCTACTGTTGTACCCGGGGCTGTTGTAACTGTAGCTCGGGTAGCTGTTGTACGAGTACGGGTTGGTTCCGTACGCAGCGGCGGTGTAGCCTTGAGTCCCGCCGAGACACGGCTTCCCGTCCCGGACCAGCACCGGCACCGCGACGCGTCGGGGCGGCGGGGGCTGGTGCTGCTGGCTGGCCGCCTCCAGACTCTTGTCCTGCCGCTGGCGTTTGCACTTGTAGCGCCGGTTCTGGAACCAGATCTTCACCTGGTTGGAGGTGAGCTTGAGGGCGGTGGCCAGGTGCTCCCGCTCCGGGGCGGACAGGTACCTCTGCTGCTTGAAGCGCCGCTCCAGCTCGAACACCTGCGCCTGCGAGAAGAGGACTCGAGGTCTCCGGCGGCTGCGCTGCTTCTGGGCCGGTTTGTCCGCCTCGTCCCGGGACACCAGGCCGCACATGTCTGCTGGGGGGAGAGTGTGACGTCACGAGTTAACCACCATCATCACGAACTCGCTTCAGTTAGTTATACTTTATTACTCTAGGTTTTACTGTGCACATTTAAAGTTAAATAAACTCGCCGTTCAACGAGCCACCATTGAAGTGGTCATACATCTTCTTACATACTTTAGACCAGAATTTCATTTCTTAATGTTGAATAGATGTATGCTGGTTTTTGGTTCTTTTTTTCTGTTGCTTATTTTGTGTTTTGTCATTTTCCATTCGTTAATCCTGTATAGCCACCACAAAAACCCAGTGTTTAAAACACGTTTCCGACTTTGAAAGACCGTATAATTGAAAGAAAGGTTTCATTGATCACGTGATCACTTCGATTATTTGAAGTCAACATTAAATTGACGGTCAAGCAGTGAAACATGTTCTAGATTAAATATCAACATTTACCTGTTTATACGTCGAAACGGTCACAAAAACAATGTGATTTAAAAACTAAATCGATGCAAAATAGTATTAATCATTACGAATCATATTTAAATGAGTCATATGTACACACACACACACACACACACACACACACACACACACACACCATTCTGTCAGTTTTTCTCTCCCAAACTGCTCATTAAATCACAACAATAATAATAAAACACGTTACCAACGCTATTGTGTGGCCCCGGATTAAAATCATTCAAAATATATTTTTGATAAACTAATCACGTGACTTTAATTCAGAAGTTCATCACAGTTATTTTCATGTCATTTGTTCTTTATTGTGTCTCGGTTAACATGTCTGAGCGACACTCGCTCAATCAAACTATTTCAAAACCAGCAAAGAACTAACAAGTGTCGACTGGTTGTGATGTGTGTGTGTGTGTGTGTTTGTGTGTTCGGGCCTATGCGCGCGCGTTGGTGTGTGTGTCTGTATCGGGCCTCTTGAACTAATTACTTGTTCGGACTAAAACCTGCATCTGATCCACTAGAATGTGTTTGACGCTTTTTTTTTTATTTGATCCCGCTTGATTTGGACCAGAACCAGAAAACTGTGAAGCGTTGGCTGAGACGTATTACAACAGACGCGTGTTCCTCGTCAACGTCGAACGAACGTCAAATAATGATTTAGCGACTTGACTAATCTCTTTTCTGACGCTGATTCCACGAGACCTCGCGGATGGATTTAAATATAGGTCACAACAATAATACAGAAAAACCTTAAAAAACACCAATACGTGCGTAAAACAACTTGTATTCAGTATCCCATCAACTTACACTTGTTTCTGTATATCTTTAGATCTCTTAGATCGAGTCATAAACAAAAAAAGCAAACACTCGATGAAATATGTTGTTTTGGTTTTATGATAGATACCAAAAAGTTATATCACTAGTAAAAAGATCGATTTTACCCAAGGTTTTTGGTCAAATTTTCGGTGCCTAACTTAGTTGCGGTTATAAAGGTATTGGGTTGTGGCGTTTTGAATTTTACATTTTAATATTATTTTATCATTTGAAGAGCTATCAGCATTTATTGGTATTCTTCTGAACAATGAACCCCACTCAAATAAATAAATGATATTTTCCTAATTTCAAGTCATTTTATTATAATAGTCACCGAGACTCGAGCGAAGTTTTACATTTAATTATACATTCATATATTGTATTAACCCTTTCTTATTTACTTTTCATCTTATTGTATTTAAGATTAAGTTCGTTAAAGTACAAATAAGTATTAAAATAAATGTTCAGATTTTATCTCGCATGTATTTAAAATCGTCGTGTTTGGTGACAACATCAATAAAGTTACGTTTGAAGTGAGTAGCTTGAACTTTTTTCCCCCAGCATTCATTAAAACAAAACGTATAGTCTTTTGTCAACAAATTGTTTTGTGCGTAACATAAAACAATTGTTAAATTATTTCAATTTGTCACGTGGGCCAGCAACAACAACTGTATCTGATATTATAACTTTAGATTTTACACTGAACGGTTATAATACAAATCAATTCAAAGGTCTTTTCTTTTTTTCTTTTTTTTTTACGTAAAATCACTTGTGTTCTGTTAAGAAAGCAACGGCTGTTTGATGCAAATAAGAAAACTAATTATAATACTTTCAGTGTTTGTATTTATGTCGTCAATTACATTGTCGTTGAATTATCGATTCAATATCGCCCCGGCTTCTTTTATATGTGGAAATTCAAAATTCAAAATAAAGGCCGTTTCGTGTCTTAATATAAGCTTAAATTAAAATGTTGATTTACCAACAAAAAACCCTCTTAGTTAGCTGCAACAAACACGAGCAATGTTGAATCATTTGTTCGTTGATGTTGTCAAAACAAATCAAATAAAGTAAATTTTACTTTATTTTGCATTGAAGTATATTTAAAACCCCACCTTGTCCATTCAAAATCAATTTTGGGTGGTTTTAGGACCGAAAGAAATCTAAAAAAAAAAATCATCTTTTGTTCTGTTTATCTTGTTGTATCGAGTATGATGGTTTATTCTGTTGCGGTATCTTTGTCTGCACTCACTGTTTTCCGACTCCTCCAACTCCGCAGCCTCAAGCTTTGTCCCCTGGAGCCCGGGATGTGCGTACATGTCTGGGGACAGACTGGTCTCGGTTCGGTCCTCCTCCCGGACCGCCAGCGCACTCAGGTACGCCAAGTTCTCCTCCCCGTCCGAGAAATTGTCCCGGGCCAGCATGCAAGAAGGTGGGTTCTGGTAGTGGTGGGGGTGTCCAGCCAGGTGACTCCTCTGCAGGTCCAGGTGAGCGGACTGCTCCAGCTTCAGAATGTCCTTGACCGAGAAGGGCGTGGAGGTCAGCGGGCTCTGCAGCATCATGTCGCCCAGCTCCGGACCGTCGAGAAAAACTCCCAGTGACATGCAAGCTTCCTCTGCTGCTCCTCACGCTCACTCCCGGGGTGTCTCTCTCTTGGCGAGGAGCGAGTGTTTCGGAAAACTTTTGGAATTCCACATCGCTGTGAAGAAAAGCAGGAAGACTATTCCGTGATTGTCCGAAACTGGAATGTGAAGCTGTGAGAGCGCAGTTTGGAAGGAGCGCCGTCTCCCCGTGACGTCAGAGGGATGTGTGTGTGTGCGTGTGTGTCGCTGAAAGCCTTGAGAGTAGGAGTGGTGTTTCCATTTCTTTTTTTGTCAACAATACCAACTGGGATTTGGACCCACACCCTCCAGTGTGCAGCTCCTTGTGTCTTGTGTCTTGACGCATTTATTAAAGTAATGATCTAAATATATTGATCAAACTGACTGTAATAATTAATCAGCTTGAAAACTCTCTCTCACACACACACACACAAATCCTTTTTTCAGTCGTTGTTGTAAAATGTACAACAAAATGTAACACACATTTAATATGCAATCATATTTTCGTCAGCTTCACCATTGTCAGACATGGCGATGAGGTATATATATATATACATACATGATTTATACATATGATTTATTCGTTTCGTTTATTTCATTAATATTTTCAATATTTTAATGTTGCAGATTTTCATGAACGATTACATTCTTTTAAAAGTTATTTTGATTAAAAGAGTCAAAACATTGATATTGCTGTTTTTTTTCCTAATATACGATACCACAGTCGAAGACACAACTACAGTTATTACAATAATAAATCAGCATTTTAGTGAGAAGAGAGTTAGAAAAAGTGTTTTTAAGTTTTCCCGTATAGTTGTTTAATCCAATGACAAAACACGACTAGAAACAAGTGGCCTGTACTTAAAACAATGTTGAGGTCAGAGATTCAGAAACATTTAAAAAGTTTATGCAATACGAACTGTATTATTTGTTTCATGTCGTTTAACAGTGACAGAAAATCTTTTTTAAGGCATGATGCGGATCAAAAACGGAATTAAATAATAACATTTGAAGAGACGTTCTTTCGGGCCGCCATAAATATAAGTTACGGAAGTCTCTGAATTCAGAAAACCGTTTAAGTTTTAAAGAAAGGTTTAGTCTTCGTTTACCAGACTGTAGCGCTCTGAACGCTGCAGCCTGAAAGTCCTTTATACATTGAGTTTTATCGACGAATGTTTACAAATATAATTGAATTTACGTTTTTAATTTGGCTTGAACATTATTATTATTTTTTAAACCCGTTTTCTTTCAAGTATTTTCAAGTATTGAAGTATTTCTATTTTTACTTCATCTGAAGGCCTCGAGATGTAAGAGTAAAACCTAAATTGTTTAATTTAGAACGAATTTTGTTGAGAATATAATTTGCAAGCATTTATTACAGCAATGAGTTCGGCATTAAGCCATTTCAATTTAATATTTTTAAAACGCTTGGCTATATTTTTGGGAAACAATTTTCAATTGATTTAATTAAAACATTATTTAACTAATTTAATTGAATTCTAATGAAAATATACAAGTTGCCTCACATATTTAATATTTATTTCACTTGTGTTCCTGCGGATTTTATATTGGAAATCTTTCTCAGAGCCTTTTTGTCTGCAGTTTGATTGAGAAAGACAGACACTGACTCGAATAAACTGGTCCGCTTCTTAACCATTATTTCTTTAAATGTTATAAATCATTGCAATTAACATATCTTTTAAATTAACTCACATTTGAAATACCAACCGAAAAGGGGAAACATGTTGCTTAATTGTTTTACAAGTTTAATTTTGTCAAAATAAATAAGTAAAAACATATACATTATCGACGTCCTTACACTCCGCGTGTCCTGTCACTGTAAACAAAGTCAAATTAAGATTCATTATCAAACACTGTAAAAATGTCCGAGTTTAAGTGTTTTAAGACTTAAACGACGTCAAATTCGCAAATGTTTGGTTTCATTAAATACAAGCGCTGTCTTCGACAGTGGTTTTGCAAATCTTCTATACGACGCATCATCGTCCGTCCGTTTGCTTTAATCACCATTTTTACTGCTGCGATCATATTAAATGTTCACTGTTCGACTGTTCGACACGAAACCCTATGACATGTTTCCACGGTTGACAATGTCATATATAAAAACTCTAGTTTTAATTAGTTACATTCTTAGAACAAAATGTCTGTGGTGAATAACGATAAACAAGTGGACGCTTTATGAGCAAAACAAACTTCCAACCGAATTAGGTTAACATATACACACATAAACATGATCTTGCTTTGGGATAAATAATTTGTCTCGCAGGCCAATGTATTTTACCACTGACTTTTAAATCACTCTTATTTAAAGTGATCAATTAACAAACAAATGTTGCACAAAACATATTTTTCTAATGATATTGTAAGGGATTTTAACTTACTTTTATCCGACATAATTATGAAGACAACTTTCTTAAATAAAACGTAGTTTAATTTTAATTAGAGTTGCAAAAAATACCCCCCACCCGCCCCCCAACCTACCATCACCAACACAAAAGTCAAACAAGCAATTTAGTATTAAACATTCTTTGTGTCAGTAACGTTGACATTAACTTATGAGTTAATATAGCCTGCTTTACTTTTGTGGATAAGTTAGCTTCATTTAGTTACATTTCAGACAAAGTATCCGGCTGTTACAGAATCTTTGTTTTTTATAATGAAAAACAGACTTCATTCAGAGACACTGATCATCTTATGAATCAAAATCATTAAAACTTCCTGTTTTTTCTCTGTTTATTGTTTGTTTCTGTTACTAACTGTAAGAAAAACCCAAACCATATTTAGCTCATAACAAAGGCTTTGAAAGTTTTGACCACTTTGGTTCGATCCGCCCGCTGAGTGTCACAGCTAAACTCACGTTTGTGCAGGAGCTAGTTTCCACAGACCCTCCACCCCCTCCACTCACTGCGGACCCCTGTTATCACGGCTGTATTAATAACCGGCGGGAGATAAGGAGCTCCTGTGGCAATTAAAATGCCTGACAGACGTTTTTAGCTCCGACTAATCTGCTTCTGTCACTGCTGCTTTCAGTTTTATGGCTCGTCCGTTCAACGCTGTCTCCATCTGAGAACAGGTACTCTGAGGTCCACAAGGAGACACATCTTTTCCTATTGTTTTTAAAAAAAAGTGCAGTCCATTGGTTGTAATTCATTTATTCAAAAGTATGCAAGCTAAGCAGGAAGACCATCTTAGGAAAGACCAAGACCAGTTGTTACAGTTTTATTTTTATTTTATTTTCGACACCTTTGGTTGTAAAGTAATACATTGTTCAGACAATAGAAGCTGGAAAAACAAACAAACATGAAAATGTGGCATCAACACCAACACAAGTTTCTTTCCAGGCCTGTAAGGCGTCATAACAAGCACTCAACTTACGCCGAAAACTGTAAGGCGCCTGTGCCGAAAGGAACATGAGATTTCTTAAAGATGTTGGAAAAAAAGAATAGTTAAAGCTTTCACCATGAGTTCAATAAGACCTAAAAAATGAAACAGGTTGTTCACTCTGGGATTCTTCTGGATAACAATAAACTGACAGGAAAGTTTAGCTCTGCGTTTAAATCTAGTGTTGGGGTGTCTCTCTGCCCTGAGAGAGGTGGGGTGAAGCTCCTACAGACTGTCTGGCGACTCGCTCTGATGCTCATTGTATCATCATCAGTGCGAGGTTGTGAAAAGGTGCCAAACAAGACAGTAGAGTGTTTAGACTGGTACGCTGACGCCCGCTTCACTTTAAATAAGCTTGAGTTCCAGAGACGCCAGCCACAAGTGTCTGACACTACAGAGCAAGCTGGGAGGAAATTACAACCGATGTGAGGACTTTATTCAAACCTAAGCAATTTTTTTGCTGTTGTTAGTGATCGCATGACATGCAATGTAAAGATGTAAACACTTAAGACCGTCTTAAATGTCTTCAACAGCACCCCCTAGCTGCTCAGTTGTAAAACTTTTGTTTCTTCTAAAATAAATGTATGAATGAATTATTATTGAACCAATTGATGTTGAGTAACTTTGTTCTCAACTCAATAAGGCAAAACCCTCCACCATTTCCCGGTGGCATCTCGATAAGTAGGTCAATCTGATGACTCTACCGACTGTAACAATCAATATGAGTGTATGAAGTGAAATCTGAGATTCTCCGTCCAGGAGAGAACGCCCTTATAGTGTGTCTGTGTGTGAGCGTGTGTGTAAACAATAAGATATGATACCCTTCTGCTGTCATTCGCAGAGGCGCCAGACTGCTGGTGATGGTTGAATGGAGGGAGAGAGAGTGTGTGCGACTATAGGTGCAAGTGTGTGTCTGTCGGCAACTCTACCTTTGAGGGTTGTTAATCTCAGCAGACGTTGATAAATTTTAAGCCACGGAAAATGTTAATCAAAAACTCAACTATCTTCTGAAGCAACAGCTCGGCCTCCTTCTCATGTCCTTCATCCCTTGCTTATCATCTCTATCCATCCTTCATCTTTACTTTATTTCCTCTACATCACCATATTTTCCTCCTCCTTCATCTGTTTTCTTCTCATCACACCGTCTTAGCTTCCTCCCTGATCCTCCTCCACACCTCCTGCTTCCTCCTCTTCGCTGTTTACTGACGGCGTGAGTGAAATAGTGGTGGCGGCGAGTTTATCTGACGGGACTTCTGTTTCTCGTTGGCTGTCATCTCCACACCAGACTCTCCTGACGGATGAGCCTCAGTTACCGGCAGGAGGAGCAGATTTATGTGGGAACTGAGCGCAGAACCAGCCAACGTTCCTGTCCTCCTACAAAAAATGTTCTCCAGCGAACGCCAAGATTTGTGTCCGAGGACAGGGACGAGCTTGTTTTGTTTAGTTTCCTCTGGAGGAGTAAACTTCCATGTTGATGCTGAGAGGAAACACTGGCCAAGATTTATTGTCCGTTTGAAAACACCATGACAGAGAAAAGTGAGCAAGTATTTGTGCTGAGGTTGATGAAGATGGATGAAGCAGTATAATGTGTGTAAGCAGTATTTTCGTTTTTGGTGAAACCAGCAGGTTCAAAAACTTGTTGAGTTGAGTTGAGTTTTTCACACATCTATTATCAAATGTATTAATAATGTATATACTTTATTGCAGATATAACCTGCAAATTTGTCAACTTAATTTGTCAAATCGATAATGCTTCCATTCCTTGCCTCCTGCAGATCACCATGTCATCATCAAACATCATGGGCCATAGGGACTCCTCCGTCACTGTCGGTCCAGTGTTACTCTCTTTGTATGTATGTATTTGTGTGTGTGTATGTGTGTGTGTGTGTGAGTGTGTGTGTGTGTGTGTGTGGGGGGGGGGGTAACTTATTACACCTTGTATGTGGCCTGTGCTAGTGTAAGGTGGTGTGTGTCAAGTTTCCTCAACACTATAGACCTCATGCTCAAATTCAGTCAGGTGAGTCAACTAATGACTCTGTTTGACAAGTAATTAGACTCCGAGACGTGTAATGAGAATTCCACGACACAGCTGACGCTTCATTAGTACATGTGTGTGTATGTTTGTATGTAACTCCATAATGTTTACCCATTGTTTCTTAGTCTAAATTTACAGGGACATTGAAGACCAAGGACTCTAATCTAGGGTTTCATTCACGTGAGTTTCTGTGTGACTTATTTTCACAAAAAATAGTTTTTTTTTATCACAGAAAAAGATTCTTGTGTCATCTTAATTATTATTTTTCCATCATGACAAACTTATGCAATGAAAAGATTTGTGTCTATTAGAAATATTTTTTTGTATAATTATGGAATGTTTATTTTGGTGTTTCTGTTGAGTTCTATATGCACACACAAACATGCTTGCATGAACGCACACACACAATCAGGAGTTTAATGTCATGTCCAGGCTCGCCGTTGGTGTTTATCTTGTGTGTGTCAGCCAACAGATCAGAGGTAGAGACATGGCTGCGTTCCCTCTCACTGCATCTGAGCGGCGACAGGAATGTCAGGAAGTGTCATCCTACTTCTGACGCTCTGATGCGACGGTATGTGGCGCCTGCAGTCACATCTCTGTCCCGTCACTCACTGGCTCTCAGAATAAAAGTCTGTGGCTCTTTTGACTCACGAGACCTGACAATAACTACTCATGCATTTATCTTCAGGTCACATGACCTCGTAAATCACTGCAGGACAGTCCACTATGGCTACCTCCACTTATGAGTTGACATTGACTCAAAACATAGTTTCAGCTCATGACAACTCATAAAGTGGATTCCGAGTCATTGCACAACCGTAATGTACGTTTCAAAGGGAATTCCCTAATTTCCCAAATGAATTCAGTCCATAATGTTATATTTAATCTACTGTTTAAATGTCGAAATGAACAGATCTCACTCTGGTTCCACCTTCCATTTGCAGCTCCATGGAAGGCTTCTCCTTCTCCTCTGATCTCGGATTTGTCTCCCGGAAAATCAGTCAGGATGTAGGGAAACCACAAAGCCTTCTGGGAATACTGAGGCAGCAGGTGTGATTGCATATGTGTGTGTCTGTAAAGTGTACTGAGGAACTCTGTGAATCAAGTTACATACAGTAAGTATGGCACAACCTTGTTTATCCCCTGTTTTATTTGCATATTAACCGAATATTAATCGATTTTAAGTCAATAAATGTAGCATTCGTTAGTATTTCTAGTTATCTTACCGTGAAAGACAGTACATGGTTATAATAAAATCCTGTGGCGTAGTCAACAAAAGTAGTAACCTTAAAAAAGAGAAATAATTGTCTTAAAAGAAAACATATGAAATAAAATCAGTTGTGTAAACATATAGATAGACGCCCGTCCCTGCATGGTAAAAAAAAGTTTGTAAAAAACAAAGTCACCATATAAAAATAAGCTACTGAAGTGGAGGGAAAACAAATAGCCCATTAGATGAACAGCTATGTCTATGAATGGATTTCATAGGAAAATATTGTAGGAAACATTTAAGTGAACAATTGTATGCATTTAAGGCAGAAAGCAACACCAAAGAAATAGTGTGAACGCATCACTTACTTAGTCAGTGAGACTCCAAGAACACTGCAAGGTATTTGTTTTTTTCCCCCTACTTTTAAAAGCAGCAATATAAAAAAATATAAATATTGTTTCTGGCTCCCTCCATGGACAGAGGATTGTTCAATGGACTCAAGTTATTCTTAGAAATCAGAAACTGAAAGATGTTATTGCCATTGCACAATGTACAACAGATTATAGCAGCGACCTAGTGTTAAAAGTATGTGTAAAAACAACAAGTCATTTAGTGCCAAAGGGATAAAAAAAATAGATAAATAGTGAGGTGCTTCTCACAGTATGATACACACATGATTGTGTTCATTGCATTCATTCTCTCTGAGCTGTTATATTTATTTTCACCCACAACAAGAATAAACTGAAAAAGATCTGAGAGGTTTAATCAAGATTCAGGGCACCACAGATAAAGATCCATCATTACTATTGAAGACTTTTATCACTTGAAATACAAACATTTGATAATCTTTGGTGACTTTGATTGAGTGATCAGAGAACTCAATTTTTTGTCGTCTATGACAGTGGACGTCTTTACCAATGACTGGTTCCTGCTCCTTTGAGTCTCCATGAGCATTTAATGGTTCTATGCTTTGCTGGGTAATTTTTACTCATATTTTTTCTGCTGTGCTGTGCTCTGTCACGAAAGAAAGCTTGCCCTGAGACTCTGTAAGAAGACAAAGTGGATCTCCCAGTTTTCATCACAAGGATAAGATACTACTAATAGTACCGTCTCACTGAAGAGGTTCTGGAGTCAGTGTACCACAGGCTCTTAAGAAGACTCCAAAACCGCGCACTTCCGCACTTACAGTTAATATTTTGAGCACACAAGTGCATTCGCACTGAAATGTAGTGCGCCATCCTCACTCAATTGGTGCACTCAATCGGCCAAAACATTTATTGTAGATCGATGGACACTTTCCACCTTCAACAGCCGCCATCTTAGTGATGTAGAAGACGCTAGAGCTGTGTTGCTAAATGTATTTTACCAAAAAACAACACAACAGCAATAATACAGCGCTGTCAAATGTTGGCAATAGGGTTCAGTGCACTGTCTTACAGTGTACTGTAAAGCAGTGCACTTAAAGAAGTGCACGATTTGAGACACAGCAATATTCTTTTGTTTCGGCCAGTCCAGAAGCGAGGGGTCACTTTAGGGTCAGGGCCATCCGCTGGACTATTGTGAATTGACAGTAACTGATGGGAGAGGAAGTTGACTGTGTTGTGCTGCATGTTCCAAACACTGTACGTTTACACAATTCTATCTATAGAGCGTATGTTTGTGATGGATTGGACGACAGCGCCACTTCATTTTCCCATAAATCCTGGCGGCCGACGGCTGAAGTACACAAAATAACGAGCTGTGACTCAGAATGATGATGAATGGCTCAGATTTCCGTGTTGTCCGGCTGTGCTGGTTCATAATTAGTTCAGCGAGATGTTTCAATCATTGTAAATCAATGAGTAGTTTTCCACTCACTGCTGATGTGTGTGTTTCTACACGTAAGTGTGCGTCCAAGTCCTGGGATGAGACCTTGTGACCCTCCGGGGAGTAAACAGCATTGCAGAAGGACTCGAGCTGTTTCTCTCTCCGCCTGTGGCTTTGCCGTCAAAATGACAAGCTGTTATTGGGAGCGACCATAATGCTAATGTATCCCACGACAACCACATAAACAGACAGCTTCTGAAGTCCAGACTTTCGGAACAGAAATCAACTTCCCAGTAATGTTGCACATGAAACTAAAGTAATAGATGAGGATCAGTCCGTGTTCGGTAAACACTGGCTGGTAAAACACACGCACACACACACGCACACACACACACAGCTGCAGCCTAGTGCGACGCTCTGCGGATGCAGGATATCAGGACTCAAGGTCTGAGAAGCAAAACATCGACGGAAGTTGTAAAATGATCGGTCACGCTCATCCAACTGGTCCCACTTTGGCTTGTGAGGTTTTTGTGTGTACGCCAGATTTTGTTGACAGATTGCAACTGTCCTCTTGTCAGAACAAAGTTGGGATGGAACAATTCTGTTGTTAAACACCAACTTCTTCATTGCGAGGAAGCCACAGTGCTGCCCGTGACCACCGTGTTCCCATTTTTGAAGGTTCCATGATAGCCCTGGTTCGGACATAAGTAGTACTAGCAGAACCTAAAAGCAACAGTGATGTTGGTCCTTTCATTTGTGTATTTTCCTTTAGTAGAAATATTTAGTGTTTTTTGAAGTAAATTATATTTTTAACGCCGCAATTTTTAGGTAATAATTGTTTTGACATATCAGAAAACTCTCTGGCATCTGCACGTCAATTTTTTAAGCACCTACTAAACTTTCAAAGATGAAAAAAAAACTAAAATCTACGATGACATAAGGATTTCGGGAGGGTGATGGTGAACTTTACAGAAACCGCTTGTCTTTCAGGAGAATCAAACCAGCAACCACCAATTTGCTCCATTATGTCTTGTGAGCGACCACTGGCCAAACACACTTCAACACAGGCCACACAGGGATGTCAATCATTAGCCCCCTCCCACACTGACCTCTGACCTCCCGCTGCTGCTGTTTGTTGATGTTCCGGCGGCGACACGGATCACTTCCTGTCAGGGATCAGACTGAACACAGCCAGACGGTTCAGTGGGCGCACGAGCGAGTAAAGGCTAAGAGACACATTAACGTCCTGTAGGGTCGTGACCCCAGCCTCACCGTGTAAGCAAGCCTGCTCACAGGGAGTCTGACAGCGGAGGAAACCTCTGGCTCACTGACACAACACAGTCCATTAACTGTCAATAGAGGCCCTGCAGTCCGGGGGCCTCGAGGCGGACGGCCCTGTGGAGACTCGCTCGCCTCTGAGGCGGGAAACAACTTGAAGTGTTTGCATTCAGCTTTTGGGCACTGATCTTCAGAGACGGGGCGAGGATGATGAGGGACGTTCTGGATTAGAGGAAAGATTAATTCCAAGGGTTATCAGATTATATACTGTGCATGAGATTATGTCTGGATAAAACTCAACGTCCTGTGTTTCTTTTGTCACACTGGATCTGGATTTTGATACACATATCTACACGCTTCTACACACACAAACACAAATGTACACACACAAAGCTATTTGTGAAAAGAAAGACAGATTTCTAAGTTGAAGAAAGTATTTTAAAGGTCAAAACTCAAACCCAGTTGCTAGAGTCGTCCAACAACCCTTGGTCACAGTGCAAAGAAATGGCTTGTTGTCCGAAATGGTGACAGCTTTGTTATACAAGTCTACAGCCCGTTTGTTTTCACTGAGAGGTAAATCTTGCTGAAACTTGACGAGCTTCTGTCGGCCATGTCGCCTGCAGTCAGTAGGCCATTGAGGCCCCCCAGGCGTCCATCATTTGGACAAATTGACTCAATCAGCCTCGACATGGAGCTTCATATCGGCCCAGCTTTGAAATGTGACACTGTTGATGCTTCCTGAAAATGTTTCTGTAGAAAGAAAATACCAAAAAAAGAAGAGGCCTCACTGTGTACACTGTGTATGTGTGTGTTTGTGTTTGTGTGGTGGTCTCTGTGTGTTTCTGTGTGTTATCTAGTACTCTGAACTAAACTCAAGTGAACACATAAGCATGTTTTTTAAGTTACTTTTGATAGTTCATGCAGTAGTAAAAACTCACAAACTATATACCCAAACTCAGGGAGTGGGAAAGAAAATATGTTCCTTTCTCGAATTGAGTTCATCTGGTGCTCTTGGTTGGTTAAGGGTTAACTTGCCAGCTTGAGACCCTAAGCTCCTGCAAGGGTTTGAGTAATCTAATCTTCTGTATGTGATGTCACTTAAAGACACAGTGTCTTTGTACTAAACAGAACATTCAAGTGTTACCAGGTGGTATGTAAAACTGTAGATGGACATAAATCATTATTAAATACAATAAATTAAACAAAACAAAAACGAATTATAGTTTCAAGATGATGAAGTTATATTTAATTTAATTTAATTTAATTTGTATTTTTTTTTTATTTTAATTTTAATTTGTATTTTTTTTAAAAAAAATTTAATCTTATTTATTTTTTTAAACTATTTTTTGTGCCAAATATATTTGACTTTCTGGTCTTGTTCAAACTGTCCATGTTCTTGTTAAATTGTAGATCTATATTACAATGACACTGAGCATTTTGTAAGTCCAAACTCTTAAATAAGCCTTGTTGATTGCTGATACTAGACAAACTAAACATATTCAAGATCAATGCGTTACAAGTTCTCCAACACAGCGCACAGTTCTGCGAGACACTCTCCATCAGTCAAGCACAGAAGCAGAAGCACTCCTGAGAGTCACACTTGACTGACACAGAAACTACTTTAGGGACTGCAGCGCTGCAAGTGAAGCTATTCATCAAACACTTCACACCAAACACAAAACAGGATCAAGAAGAGGAGACAAACACCTGATTTAGACTTTTCTAATGACGGATTACAATATTTATCACTCCTGTAATTTGTCTGCACAGAGTGCTCTCACACATAGTTGCAGAATATCAATTTACACTCACTGGACTTAGGTCAGACTTTGAATACATTTGGGCTGCTTAGTATTTTGAGTTCCCTCGTGTGGCAAAGGTCAGTGCTCCATCTCAGTCATATATAGTGAATAAGACGAATAAACCCATCTATTTCAAAAACTGCATCCCACAACGTTATATCACAGCTGTCCTAATTTCACCCATAATTATACACTGTCTCTTCAATCCGTGTGTCCAAACATCTCTCCTACAAAACTTATCCATCACTTCCGATTATTGGCCTTCTTAATTGGCTTTACTATGATTAACATTGAAAGCATCATTACATTATGATATCAAACATACATTGAGCTACATTATTAAAGTTGAAAATATGATAACAAACAAATGCTACTGTGTTATGTGTACCAGGTAAGGATTCTGGACATCCACCTGCAGAAACAGAACTTGTTTATAAATACAAAAGACAAATATGTTCAACTTAAAAGCTATTTTCAAAGGGAATAAGACAGAATTGAAGAATGATATAGTAATACATGCCACAGTGGAGACTGGAATCCAGGAGAGTCCGAAACTCTCCTAGTAGAGATCGGAATTCCAATCTGTACTAGTATAGTCCAATCTCTACTAGGAGAGATTGGAATTCTTCCAGGACATATCCAATTCTAATAGGAGAAATTCAGATTGCTTAAAATGTTGTGGAAAATAGTCTGAATCATTTCACATTTAAAATTTAAAATTGCTTCATGTTTTATATATCTGATAAACCCTCTGTTAATACACATTGTAACATGTTTTTCTTGCACTTAGATGTCAAACATATGCTATTTACTACTCACTATTTTTACTCAACAATTGTAGCCCTAGTTACCCTACACCAGGGGTCGGCAACCCGCGGCTCCGGAGCAGCATGTGGCTCTTTCAGGCCTCTGATGGGCTCTCTGAGTTTTTTGAAAGAAAAAAAAAGGATAAATGTGGGAATTTGATATAAATGTTTCGTAACGTTTTTCCAATGATGCATGAACAACGTGCAAACCTCTTCTTCCGTTTGCATTTTATTTACTAAAAACTGTTACAGTAAGACGTATCTTCGGTGATAAAGGAAAAACATCAGTTCTTCACGATCATCAGCGCAGAACTCGGACTCACCCCCCCCCCCCTCACCTGTCTCACTCTTAAAGGAACAGTGACACGCAAAACAATCGTATTCTCGTATTTTACTGTGGTTTGTTCAAAAATGTAATTTCAAATTTGTGCAGACTTGAAAAAAACTTGGTGAGCTATAATTTCTTTCTGCCTACATAGAAAATATTTATTATTTTTCAGCAAGTCATTTACAAACGTGTACATTATAATAAATTAGGTTAAGTTAGATATCAAATAGTTTAGTTTTGAATGTCCTATTATTTTGTATTCTGCATTGTTGAAATGATAGTAGAAATAATGATATAATAATGATGATAAAATATTATGATGTATATTAATGTATATAAAACCCTCCAGAGTCACATAGTGCTTTACATAAGAAACAACAACCATGACTTAGTTAAACAACTGCAGTAAATATACAGTACAAAACATCGTTATGATAATTATCAATGCTTAGCTAAGTGATAGTTCACCTGAGATTCAATTTTCATCCTCATGTCAACTAAAGGTTGGGATTATTTTCAGAATAATCTGTCCTTTTCTGAATTATAGAAAAAAATGTTTGTTCCTTTTTTATGTAGCGACTGGAGCTAAGTTGTCTTTGTCTTCATCTTCGTCCAAAAAGACCAACAAAAAAAATGATTCCAATCTCTCCTAGTAGAGATTGGAATTCCAACACTCCTCGATTCCAGTCTCCACTGTGACCATCCAGAGCGATGGCATTAGACAAGTGGGGCTGTAACCCCCAATTGATTGATTAATATTGCGTCAGGACTTTCGTGATTGCCTAGATTTACGCAAACCGGAACAAATCCGTTTTTTTATGGTGAAAAGATAAATATTGGGTCAATATAAGCGTGAGAAAAAACAAATAATATTTTTATTTAAGGCTAAAATATAGTTTTTAAATATTGTTGTTGTTAATATTTTTCTTAGTCTCTTTTTTTATACGATTGAAATGACAATGACTCATTAGCATGTGCCTCCAACTTTGTCTTTTCACTGCGGCTGTATTTCCGATTAGCGAAAATAAATAAGACCATTACAAACATTAAACTTTAATGGTTAAAGACATCAGCCAGACGGTGGAAAACCAAGGCAAATAAACGTATCTGTGAGCGTTATATTGGCGACATTCAGAGATACAGCAACCGGCGCGCGTCAATTGCACGTCCTTGAGTATTGGATATCTATAGACTCCATTAAGAGGTACAGCCGTGGACCTGACAACAGCATGTCTAGGTCACCTCTGTGTCTCAACGACATCTAGCGGTAAGGCCTGGAAATGTATTTTAAGGAGGTAGGCTGGTGAGTATTTTGATTACAAGTTATCATCCATCAAAACGGAAAATGAATATGGATAATACGATTTGATATACGATTAGCGCACAAATGAATGAACACTTAGTGCTGGATCTTCAAACATGATGTTTATACGCAGTTATTGGGATTATTACTCGGGGGGAAAATTAAAACATTATTATTACTATCATTATTATTTATTTATTTTTAACTCTGCAATCGATAACATTCATTTAAGTTTTTTTTTATGTTCTTTAATTATATTATATTATATATATATATATATATATATATATATATATATATATATATATATATATATATATATATATATACTGTATCTATATATACTATATATATATATATATATGCATATATGTATATATATATATTATATTGTATATTATTATATTATAATATTGTATATTATATATTATATTACGAAATTTCGTTGCCAGTCACTGCTGTGTTTTCTGTGCAATGACAATAAAAGAAAGTCTAAAGTCTATATTTAAAGCAAACTGAAAGTCATAGTTCACCCAAAACACCCTCATGTCGACTAAGGGTTGGGACTAATTTCATCTGTTCCATTTTAGAGTTCTAAACAAAAATGTATGTTCATTTCGATGTAGGTACTGGAGCTCAGTGTCCATTGTTCTGAAAAAGACTTTAACAAGTCTGTATTTTTCAGTTTTTTTGTAGCCGAAGTTATGAGCCTCTCATGTCCTGCCAGAGGTCTGTCCTCACATCACTGGTGCGCAAGATTTAGGCTGTTAGCTAGCAAGCTCGCGTCCGCTAAAAAACATCTTAAAATAGACTTGTTTCTACAATTTCTTATTTCGAAGCTTCAGTCCAAGAGGTAGAATATAGGCGAGCAGTATGGAGGTATTCGGATGTTTTTAAGTGTCTTTTTAGACAAAGATGACTACGAAGACCACTGAGCTCCAGTCGCTACATTAAAATGAACAAACATTTTTGCCTTCAACTCTTAAAAGGAATGGAGTACTTTCAAAACAATGGATGAGTAGAACATGAGTGAGGTTAGAATATAAGTTGAACTATCACTTTAAATAAAATAAAAAGAAAATGAACGACATGTTCTCGTCTTTTCAGTGCTGCGGTCCCATTGGCTGCTGTTCTCTGTGTCTCTGCGTTCTGATTGGCTCACGGACTTACTGCTGCCTTCCCGGGTCTTGTGTGAAGGTGAACCGGCCTGTCTCTCTCCCGCTCTGGAGCTAAAAACAACAGCTGCTTCTCGCCTTCATTCTCGCTGCACAACACTCTTCGTCCTCAGCCATGTCCATATTCAGCGAAGTCCCTCAAGCTCCGCCGGTAGCCGTCTTTAAATTGTCAGCAGACTTCAGGGAGGACACGCACCCACAGAAGGTGAACCTCGGGGTGGGAGGTAAGAGTTGCTAATGCTAATGTAGCTGTCATTGGCGCTTACACTACACACCTTAACACTTCTTATCCAGGTAATGGCACCGGTGTTCGCGCGAGTCACTGGTGTCTGGATTTGTTTTGATATTATGACGTCATAACAACACTAGCACGGATTCTGTTTGACCTCTAGCTCTGCTAACAGCTAACGATGCTGCTGTCATGTCGTCACAGCTGGTTGCATTTGTGTGTATGCTGTCATGTGACCCCTGCTGTCTTGTTTACTCGCCTCATAATAACTGATAGTTATTATGAACACGAAATTAATGAAATAATGTTATGTTTATTGAACCTCTAGTCATTTTTTAAACATTTTTTCTGAAACATTGTTTAGATTATTTATTAAAAAAAATGTATACAGTAGTATATAGTCTCAATATTCCTTCATTGTCGACTTATATTCGATTATAGGTGTGCATAAAACTAAAGCAATACCAAAGAAAATTTTGAATACAACACTTAAACAGCTTTGTATCTGTTTCTCACAGAAGAGACATACATTTTTTTTGATGAAAATACAACAAACAAAACCTTTTAAGTCACGATCCTGATGTGCAATAGATACTTTATTGATCCCGGGAGAAACATTTTCTAGTAGCAATAGTTGGTGATGTTTTGGTGAATTATCATCTAATGTAATTTTGAGCCAAATCTATCTATCGATGGTTTGTACAGGCTATGAAAAAAGACTTGGTATGTTGGATTGTACCCCCAGCTTTGAGTTTGTTAATGTTTCACATTCTCAATGCTCTCCATTAACCATTTGCAGTACATTTTACTTAATTTTAATTTGACATAAGTTTATAATGTTTACTTAATAATCCTCTACTATCTATCTTTGTTATCCAACCAGTTTTTCTGCTGTTGTTTTTTTTGCTCAAATACACTGACAGAGTCAGTAATGGCTGAAGCATGTCCTGCCATTACAACAAATAAAAAGCATTTCCCTTTTCTTCATGCATAGATTTGACAGAATGTCTTAATGTCAAAGTGCTTCTAATATAAATAAAACGTTTTTAAACTTGAATGTGTTCCTTTGTCATGTTTTTTTTAATTTTGAAAATACTAAAGCTGACTCTAAAATTTTGAGGGCAGTAGATGACCTAAGAATAAAACCAAAACTACACTGGTTCATTGGGAAGACATCCCGAAGGACTGCTAATAATAGAATTTCCACTATCAATAAAAATGGCTAAATTAAAACTGACCTTTTCCTCTGATCATGCGTGACAGTTCACAGCTGCTCTGAGGGACTGATACCTGATCGTGGTCTGCTCGGCTTGACTGTAAGACACACTTTGTTCAATATGGCTGACAGGCTAGACTGTACATGAGCTGACCTTTGAGATTGAGACAACTTTATTTTTCACTAAATTATTATTTGTAATCACTAGAGATCCATCCAAAAACATGTCTCTCTTCAATTCATTGTTGTTGTCTTTGTCTTCACAGGGTGTCTGATGGACTTTATTTGCTCTGCTGAGTGATTGTGTAATTGATTAAATGGGTGTATTTTTTTGTAAAGTGATCATTTGAGAATATGAACTCCAAATGTTGAGCTAATTTTTATGATAATTTGATGAGCTTCTCTGTATTAAATCCCATCTTATGTTGCCTCCATTGCTCAATGCTCATTTGATACTCACCAACCTATTTTAGACCCAGACATGCATACGAAAATGTAAAACTTTTGTGCGAGTAAACTTGCTGTCTCTTTTCTAGCGTACCGCACGGATGAGTGCCAGCCCTGGGTGCTACCTGTGGTCAAGAAGGTGGAGCGTCTGATCGTCGAGGATGAAAGTCTCAACCACGAGTACCTGCCCATCCTCGGCCTGCCAGAGTTCAGATCTGCTTCCTCCAAGGTGGCACTTGGAGAGGACAGCACAGCCATCAAGGATAACCGGGTGAGATACTTGGGAAAAACTTGTCCTTTGTGGAGATTTATGTTGATGCTGATGACTACTCTCCGACTTGTAAAACTTCACACAGGTCGGTGGGGTACAATCTCTCGGGGGAACGGGTGCACTGAGGATTGGAGCGGAGTTCCTTCGCCGCTGGTACAATGGCGTCAACAACACCAGCACGCCTATCTACGTGTCTGCGCCCACCTGGGGTCAGTGTGAACAGCGACATTCTTCTTTTTTGGTGTCATCAGGAGGTTGTTATTAATTGTCATTTACACAGAGAACCACAACAGTGTGTTTGCTGATGCTGGTTTCAAAGACATTCGTCCGTATCATTACTGGGATGCAGCCAAGAGAGGACTTGACATCAACGGTCTGCTGGACGACCTAGAGGTAAGTACAGACTATTGCACTGTAATCTTTAGCTCTCACGTACAAGTTGACGTCAACTCCTGCACCTGTGTATATTTACACAAGCTTCTAAGAGCCCTAGAACTATAATGAAAGTGAATATCTGCAAATCCTACGCGAGTGATGAATTCATTGAGGGGGAGTGAGACAGTGTTGAAAAAATGTTTTCGCGCTTATGGAGTCCAAACAGTCATTTATTTAATTTATTTTCTTTCTTACTTTGGCGGCTAGATGAACAGCTTTATTACAAATGTTTGAGTCCCATGTAACCCTTGTTTTATCTCGGGGTCAAAGTGACCCAAAGCCCGGAAACAAAATTTGTCACCTTAATCCATAGATAACAAGGGATACCTCAAACATATTTGTTTTAAGCCTATAGGTCACCTTGACCACAAGATAAAATGGGTTAAAAATAGGGTAGAAACAAAGCATAACGTTTATTTAGTTTCAGTCTCAGTCACACAAACTAACAGGACTTGGACATTGAATAACAAATGTATTAATGTAAAAGTGTAAAAATAGGTTTTATATTTTATAAAAAATAATACAAAAAACAAGTTAATTTTTTTGCCCTTTTTCCTGTTACGTAGCTATATAAAAATATTGTTGAACCTGGACCAAGTTTGTTAATTAATTTTTTTAATATCCCAGAAAGCACCAGAACACTCCATCTTTGTCCTCCACGCCTGTGCACATAACCCCACTGGTACTGACCCGACTCAGGAGGAATGGAAGAAGATTGCAGAAGTCATGAAGGTCAGAAGTGTGAACGGATATGATTAATTGATAAACTTCTGTGTTTTAAATTTCTGATATCACTGATTTCATTTCCCAGAGGAGGAACTTGTTTGTGTTCTTCGACTCGGCATATCAGGGCTTTGCCTCCGGCTCTCTAGATAAAGACGCCTGGGCAATCCGCTACTTCGTTTCAGAGGGATTTGAACTCTTGGTAGCTCAGTCCTTCTCCAAAAACTTTGGCCTCTACAGTAAGTTCAGGCCTACGTGTTTATCAACCAGGAACTTGTTTGATCATAACTGAAGGCAAGCTGATTGCTTGTGCTCTTTACAGATGAGAGAGTGGGGAACTTGACTGTGGTCGCCAAGGACAGTGAAAACCTGGGTCGCATCCTATCCCAGATGGAGAAGATTGTCCGAACCACTTGGTCCAACCCACCATCCCAGGGAGCTCGAATCGTCAGCAAGACCCTGAACTGTCCTGAGCTATTTGCTGAGTGGTAAGAGGACAGTAGATAGGGGGAGGTCTGGGTGTCAAAGCTGCCCCATGGAGTCATTTAATGTGGCCCATAAACACTTTAAACCTAATATGATTATTTAAAAACATATTAGAAGGGCAACTAATGTGTTGATTTGAACGTCTCTTTAATTGCATACAACTCTGAGTGACTGAAGCCACAAGGACCACATTGTGACCTTCTGAGCTGGAGGGACAATCATGTTTATAGAGTTAAAATAATATGGGAGCATCTAGGGTATGTTTAGGGAGGGGTGTCCAAATCTGCATGGGGTGGTGCAGGTTTTTGTTCCACCCAATCAAGAGCACCCCCTTCAACCCAATCAGGAGTCTTCAGAGTGTAATCAGGTTGATTGTCAGTCTGGTGTTGCTTGTTTCACCTGAAACCTCATTGGTTAAACTGCACATGCTTGATCGGTTGGAACAAATACCTGCACCACCCCAGTCCTTTTGAGGACCGGTTTGGACACCCCTTTTTTACTGGATAATGTGTCAATGGGCTGCTGGAGAACTGGGCGGATGATATTGATAAATTAGTTCATGGTGATCCTCTAGGTGGCAACATATCCAACTTGTTTCAATTCACGAAAGGATTTGTTGGGGACTAGAGAGAAACGAGTTGCAGTAATCCAGACTTACGATGGAAAAACTTATGCGATGACTCTTCCAATGGTCTTTGAATGTTTAATTGATGCAACCATGGAAACGAAAGTTCTGTCCAGGACGACACCAAGTTTTTTTTGCCTGTAATACTAAGGAGTTGTCTGGGATAAATCTTAAATGGTACAACTGTGTGACCTCAGCAAAGCAATGAAACTGTATATTACATTTGTGGAAAATTCGACCAAGTGGAAAGAGATGTATGAAGAAGAGGGTTTGGATGTTCCATATTGTACTCCCTCCATAAATGGAACTGTGTAAATCAAGGTTTTTATTACTAAAAACTTAACACTACCTGACAAGAGTTAGCTGGTTACAAGACAAACAGGGTTTGGATCAAAAGTTGGATGAAGTTAAACAGTTTTTTCCTGGTACAGATACTGTCCTACTTGCAGGAAGGGTAACGTGAAGACGATGGCTGATCGAGTTCTGTTAATGAGGGATCAGCTCAAGTCTAAACTGCAGGCTCTGGGGACTCCTGGAACCTGGGACCACATCACACAACAGATAGGAATGTTCAGCTTCACTGGACTGAACCGTGAGTCTAACATCACACAGCAAGCTCCTTGTATTAACCTGGCACACTGTAAATATTGCATTTGTTGTCACCTCCTGCAGCCCAGCAGGTGGTGTACATGATCAAAGAGAAGCATGTGTACCTGATGGCGAGTGGGCGCATCAACATGTGCGGTCTAACCTCAAAGAACATCGACTATGTTGCCCAGTCAATCCACGAGACTGTCACCAAGGTCCAGTAAATTACAGATGGCTCCCTGCTGGCTGAAGTCCCGCCTCCTACCAGGAAGTATAGCTCAACCCTGCTTCCCTTCTTCTTGGTCTGAATCAATCAGAAGTTTTAGTTCTCACGTCATAGCATCAAGGTATTGAAAGTGGAATGAAGGTGCACACTTGAATTGACAAATGCCACAAACTTGTAAACGGTTCAGCAGCACAATGTTTCTTTAACATGTCAGTTTTGATTAAAGCAGCACTGCGGAGGACTAATCGTATTTGGCTCCCCAAACTGTTGCAAAAGTGTAATTGCAACAGTGGAAACTTTAGATTGTCAGAAAATAATTCCACCTGACCCTGGTGGCAGAACAAAAGCCCTTCAGTTCTAGAATTTTTAGAACCAGGGTCTCAGGCTCACAGGCCTATTGTGGTCTGAGGGTCATGTGGTGACCAATTGGATCACACAGGCAAGATGTGTAGAGAAGAACACGTTTCAAATTATAGCTAGACTTCTAGTGGATCATAGCTTTTCGAAATTAAACATTTTAACACAAATTATTAAAAGTCAAAATGTTACGTAGTGCTGCTTTAAATCCCACAATGCTGTTATTTGTCAATGAAGAGAATACAATTCAATTATACAACACAATTCAATCTAGTCATACTGTATTTATCTTGTGAAACAAATTTCCTTTGAGTTTTTTTGTCTGTGAGTTCATCTAGTGTTGTTTCCAGAAATCTGCTGTCTTCATCATAGTGTGGTCTATAACTTTCCACTAACTTGAATCAAAGATTTAGATGAGATTATGCTTCCAACATGATTTTACGTAAGACCTTTTTGTGGTAATTCACAAAGTGATTGAATAAAATGCTATTCACAGTCAGCACTTGTATGATGCTTATCCATGTTGCACATAAATTAAAATGAATTAATCTGTATTGACTCTTAAAAAAACAAAACAACATATTGCTCAGAACAAGTTTAACTTATTATTCATGATTTATAATTCTAGTAGAACATACTGCTTGAATGCAGTTGTTTCTGGGGGGGTCTGCATTCCACTTTTTTTGTCAACTACAAGACACACATTATATTACCAATATTCATGAGTTGACAAAAATCAATACAAACCTAATAAATATGTATGTAAAAAATCAACGCTCAACAGAAAAACTTAACCCAATCACATACCTTTTCTACACAAATATAAAAAAAAGATTGCATGTGCACATTCATTTTGTTATAATCTCATACTACGATGTTTTAACATATAAGCACGTTTTGTACCCCCACTCAAATCTTCTGGCACCATTATCACAAAACACCACTCTCTTCCGTAACTATCTCAAAACCATCCACTCATGGCCAAATAAACCACAATTCAGTCACACATGAAACATTTTAATGGACAAACAGGATACAGATATACAGTATATTCAACCCTGTTACAAGCTACCCTCTATAAGCCCCCTTATTCATGTCGGAAAACTGTTTGAACACATCATTGGGCCTCGTCGTAATACGGTATGCAAGATTTTTTTTAAAAAAAGGAACACCGACAACATCCTCCACCTCTCAGAAGACATTAAAAAAAACAACACAAAATAATTAACCCTGGCAATATTCTTTGACATCAAAAAGCATTTGACAATAGACTTCTAGATTGAAACCTTAGACCCCCACAACCCACCCAGTCCATCATCTCAAGATTCCTCAGTAACGGCTATATTATAGTCGAAGTTGCCACCACCATCTCATCATCTTTAACTCCTGAAGCAGGCGTTCCCCAGGGTGCCATTCTAAGTCCAATCCTCTTCCTTCCATATATTTGATTTTTAAGTAGCCAAAGTAATCCAGTTTGATCTTTGTTATTGGTCCACCTGAAGAGTATGTGTTGGCTCCTTTCTAAAAAAACGTATCTGTTTTAATATCGATTGTATATTTGTACCTTGACTTATTTCATTGAATAGTTGTATGTTATCTAAAAGATAAATAGAAAGGGGAAAAAAGACAAAAGACAGAAAGCCAGCAGTGAAGAAAACTCCTATATATATTTAAACATCTACAGTTTATGTTTGAAAAATATGTTGGTGGAGATGCAGTAGGATAGTTAAGTAAATGTCTAATGACAATAGTGTGACTAAAACCTATTTAGAAGATTAAAAAACAAAACACTATGTTATGAGAATATTGTACTTGATGAAATGACATTTTACGTACAGTTAGTTACATGTAATCTTTTGATGGATTCAAATGGCTAGATTTAGTAGACTATCCTAAAAACAGGTTTATTTGACGTCTAGATTCTGTAAAAATAATCTATCAAACGTCTAACCTACAAGAGAATCTTGATTTGCGCCAATATTTACTCTATAAGAAGCTAAAGATCTCAAAATGTTCTCATCTTCCTCTTAAAAAACAGAAAACCTTTAAATGCAATGAAACATCACAAATAAGATCATTAAAGCGTATTTTAGGATTTTCACGCTTGCTGTTCCAGTTAACGTGTGACCACGCCAATGAAAGCGACCCCTCCGCAAACTGAGCCTTTCATTGGAGGAAAGGTTTAAGAGCGAGCGCTCGGCGTGAGCGGGAAAGAACCGCCCTCTACTCGCGGATATATAAAGAGACTGTCCGACATAGTTACTCCTACTTCGAGCGTTCCTCGACATTATCTACAAACATGAGCGGCAGAGGCAAAACCGGCGGAAAGTCCCGCGCTAAGGCCAAGTCCCGTTCTTCCAGAGCCGGACTCCAGTTCCCAGTCGGTCGTGTCCACAGACTGCTGAGGAAGGGAAACTACGCTCAGCGTGTCGGCGCTGGTGCTCCCGTCTACCTGGCAGCTGTGCTGGAGTATCTGACCGCTGAGATCCTGGAGTTGGCTGGAAACGCCGCCCGCGACAACAAGAAGACCAGAATCATCCCGCGTCACCTGCAGCTGGCTGTCCGCAACGACGAGGAGCTCAACAAGCTGCTCGGAGGAGTGACCATCGCTCAGGGTGGAGTGTTGCCCAACATCCAGGCAGTCCTGCTGCCCAAGAAGACCGAGAAGGCATCGAAGAAATGAAGTGGAACAACATCCTTGTATCTCAACGGCTCTTTTCAGAGCCACTCACATCCAACTATAGAGTTCAGTCATTGATTCATTTGGTCAACGACTGAGCGGAATCAACTTGCACTGTTAAGGGTTATAGATCAGAAACTGTTCTCATTTAATCAAAAAAAATAAAATAAAGCTATTAAGACATTTTAAATTGGATTAAATACAGTGTGGACCTCACTATATCAATCACGAATCATTTATAAAATTCCTAAATTGAATTTATATCGTAATTTTTCACTAATGTGTCGTTACCTTCAGGTGCCAGCATAAAGCGGGTGAAGGAGCTTCACAAGGAGCAGCGGGTTGTAGACTTTTGTGCTAGACTATATTCACCCCTTTACAAGTTTTTTGTTTTTTTTGGACACAAGTGCACTAGCTCAGAGTTGTTGTACTCAATCACAAATGGCACACATTAATACAGTCCAGGTCGATATTTACCTCACAGATAAACTGTTATTTAGTTCTTTGAGACTCAATTAATCTCTTATCTGTTTGTCTTTACAACATCGACATCATTTATCTCTGTCCCTTGTCTTCTCTTAAATACTCTCCCCATGAATTTGACGCAGGTTTGTTTTAATTATACACACTAGCACGTCTAAAATGTACTTTCTTCTCACACTCAATTGTGCCTGCTCGTGAAATTGTATCGGCCCTAACAGTTAAAGCACTGACCGACGAATAAAAAAATATCAATTGTAAGTAAGCAATTTGTATTTATATCGCATGATCAGAGGCTGTAAAGGAGATCCACTATTACCTTAAATGATGTTTAAAATGATGTTTTAAAAATGTTTGGAATGTTTTCCTCCAAATATTTAAATTATCCTACATTTCCAGATATAAGCAGATCCAGTGATAATAGCGAAAATAAAATGATCATTTATGAACGCGATTGTTCGTGAAATATAAATAATCCTTTTACTATGTTGTTCAATTCAACCTAATTTGACCGTTAGGACATGAAATATACATAAGCCCCTCAAACCATTGAGAAGGAAATCACCCCGCCCCTTTGAAGTAGCCAATCAGAAAAGGGAAATCACACAGTCGCCAGGGCAGCAGCAAGGATATAAGAATGTCCGCTGAGCTGAAGCCAGTCAGTATCGACCATCGTCATCATGCCTGATCCAGCAAAGCCTGCGCCCAAGAAGGGCTCCAAGAAAGCCGTCACCAAGACCGCCGCCAAAAGCGGCAAGAAAAGGAGGAAGTCCAGGAAGGAGAGTTACGCCATCTACGTGTACAAGGTGCTGAAGCAGGTCCACCCCGACACCGGCATCTCCTCCAAGGCCATGGGCATCATGAACTCGTTCGTCAACGACATCTTTGAGCGCATCGCCGGAGAAGCGTCTCGCTTGGCTCACTACAACAAGCGCTCCACCATCTCTTCCCGGGAGATCCAGACCGCTGTGCGTCTGCTGCTGCCCGGTGAGTTGGCCAAGCACGCCGTGTCTGAAGGCACCAAAGCCGTCACCAAGTACACCAGCTCCAAGTAAACTTCGCTCCTATAACACAACGGCTCTTTTCAGAGCCACTCACTTCATCTCATGAGCATTCGTCGTCTGTCAAAATATTGCCATCAATGTAATTATGTTAATGATTATGGTTGGTATAGGTTATGGATTAACTAAATTATACCAGATTAAGGTTCATTATTTTGGGGTATGCCAGTAGAGACTGATGGGCTAAAACTTTACAAGCACTTTGTGACCCTGGTCTGGAAAAGCGCTCTATCAATTACTTGGACAAAAGTAGTTTATGAAATACTTGATCTGCAATCAGTTATGTCCCAAAATTAAATCGATGATCACGGCCAGTTGAACTTTCAACAGTCTGACACTTATTTTAAAATGATTAACAAACGAAATGCATCCCTGTGTTGTAGCGCTTATGACCACAAGGTCATGTATGACAAAGATGGCAATATTAATTTAATTTATTAATTTTACTTCCCTACACTTTACTCTTCCGTCACAACAAACAAAATACAATTGCATATGAATTCAACTCGGCTCTCACTTTTTTAAAACACGTAGTAGCCGAGACATTTATTGGAAAATCTCTAGTTTTGCCATTTATTTTGGTTCATTATTAATGTTTCAATTAAAACTGAATGGATGATGGTAATTCATAATAGGGTAATATCTAATGGTGTTTTAAACTGATTATAATAGCACGTTTGGTAAGTGATGTGTCCTTTTTACGTTCATGAAGTTAATTTTTATTACATAGAAGTATACTCTATAGTTGATAATAATGTGAAATAAAAGAGTCCACTTCTACATAAAAATGTGAGCCTGACGTTGATAATGTAAAACCGAACATTGTTACTGTTGAGCTGAGGCCTGAAACAAGTGACGTCATTACAGTTTTGCTCATATTATTTTAAACCACTCCCCCTGTCTTCGAAAACGTCCGTCCAGTTGAAATAAATAAAGCGGCTTCACTGTCGCTGATCATTCGAAGATTGACCACTCGAACTACTACAATGTCTGGACGAGGGAAGGGCGGCAAAGGACTCGGAAAAGGAGGCGCCAAGCGTCATCGCAAGGTTCTCCGCGACAACATCCAGGGAATCACCAAACCCGCTATCCGCCGTCTGGCTCGCCGTGGTGGAGTGAAGCGTATCTCCGGCCTGATCTATGAAGAGACTCGCGGTGTGTTGAAGGTGTTCCTGGAGAATGTCATCCGTGACGCCGTCACCTACACCGAGCACGCTAAGAGGAAGACCGTGACCGCCATGGACGTGGTCTACGCTCTGAAGAGACAAGGTCGCACCTTGTACGGATTTGGAGGTTAAACATCAGCGACAACGAAATGACTCAAAGGCTCTTTTAAGAGCCACACACTCCCTTTAAAGAGATGAAGTCATTTAATTTTTTACTTTTAATGTGGGACGAGATGCAAATAGTAAAGGACAAACCAAAGTACATGTACTATTATGACTGCTTCGCAATTATCGACAAACTCTACACACCATCATTAAACGGAGAGTTGAATGAGGAAAAAACGGAACCAGACCCAAGAACGTTTGTAACGTGACCCAGACCTTTTATTTAGAATAAACAATTACTGACACTTAAAACGAGTAACTAGTTATTCTGAACTGCTGCAAGAACAGAATACAGACTATATATATATATACACTTATTTATATATATTTGTATGACTAATGACCGTTTCTATTACAAAACTGACATATGTAGAAAGTGTAAAATGTAAAACATTTTAAAACGTGGCGTCATCTGGTTTTGAGTGTTAAATTCTTTTGTGTAAAGATATTTGTCTTACTGGTGTTTTTCATTAATAAACTGGTAAATATGTACAGTTTTATGTATCTGATGTTATGAGATATGATCTGTCATATTACTGATATGGAAAATAACTTACTAACTAATGCAAAGAATTGATTCAGTTTAAAAGGATTCCTCCAATCAGAAGCAGAGTTATGGTCCATGCACAGTTGACCAATCAGGCGGGAAGAAGGAAAAGGCGTCTCAGTGACGCGCGAGCTCCTGACGGTTTAAAAGAGGAGCCAACGCTGCTCTCACTCACACTTCTCTGTTGAGGAAGACAACTCTACCACAATGGCAAGAACCAAGCAGACCGCTCGTAAGTCCACCGGAGGAAAAGCTCCCAGGAAGCAGCTGGCCACCAAGGCTGCGCGTAAAAGCGCACCGGCCACCGGTGGCGTCAAGAAGCCTCATCGTTACAGGCCCGGCACCGTCGCCCTGAGAGAGATCCGTCGCTACCAGAAGTCCACCGAGTTGCTCATCCGCAAGCTTCCGTTCCAGCGTCTGGTCCGTGAGATCGCTCAGGACTTCAAGACCGACCTGCGCTTCCAGAGCTCCGCCGTCATGGCTCTGCAGGAGTCCAGCGAGGCCTACCTGGTGGGTCTGTTCGAGGACACCAACCTGTGCGCCATCCACGCCAAGAGGGTCACCATCATGCCTAAAGACATCCAGCTGGCTCGTCGCATCCGCGGAGAGAGAGCTTAAACCAGCACCTCGGCTCAGATCACAACGGCTCTTTTCAGAGCCACACACTTCAAATAACGAGCTCATGTTTTAACACGAGTTACTCGGAAGTTCATTTAAAATCAAAACTTAATTAATCTTTGTTCTTAAACATTATTATATAATTTTATTGATTGTGGGATCTGAACATCAATTCAAATTCTCTCGCATCGACTGCTGACCCTCTACTACATATTGCTAACTCATGCATCTCTGCATTGGCAAGCACCTGGCATGTGTCCTGCGACAACATTCTCACAACACATTCTCTTTGTGTGAACAAGAGCAGCTCTGAAGGCTACAAGAAATATCAAGCGTCTTGACTCAAACTTTCTTTTCATGTGAGAATCACATTTATCTATTTTTGTTTACTTGACTCTTAACATGTCAAGATAATGTGTTCAGTGGTCTTAGATCACATTTGAGGCTTTTGAGAACTATCAAAATAAAAGTGGCATAAAACAACTTTAGGCACTATAGAGTGGCTGCCTTGATGTTTGGTTCTGTTTTTTTTTTTTTTTTTCTGTGTTTGACCATTTTATTCTGTACTGTTGAGACAAACAATTCCTTGTCCTGAACATCAACCTTAGGCAACATGCACATTTTAATTTAATCAGACAAAAACATTTATTTTTGTATTGTTTGTAAACTATGAATATATATATGTATATATGTATATATATATGTATATATGTATGTATATATATGTATATATGTGTATATATATATGTGTATATATATATGTATATATATGTATATATGTATGTATATATGTATGTATATATATATGTATATATATATGTATATATATGTATATATGTATGTATATATGTATGTATATATATATGTATATATATGTATGTATATATATATGTATATATATATATATGTGGATTATATTAACCTTTTAATATTGGGAATTACTTTGGTTTTATTTTGACATGTGTCAACATGAACAGTTTTATGACTTTTCTATCTTGTTACAACAGTTTCTGAAACTAATTTCATCAAGTAATTTAAAAAGTAGAAGAGATTTGCAAAAGCTATGTTTTGGGTCTGAGAGAAAGAATAATATAAGTAATATTTGAAGAGCGCTTTTCTATAATGTAGTTTATTTGAATTGTTAACTATTAGATTTTATTTTTTGTATTTAGAAAACAATGTGTCGTGTAATCAAACAGCAGGTGAGTCAAGTGACATTAAGCGGCGCTTGTGTGTGTGTTTGATACTTGAATCAAATGACAAATGTTTCAACATAAGTTGTGAAAAATCACATTAAAGACATTGTGACAAGAAGATGCCTATACCTTAAAATGGTTTGAAGTTATTTTCTTGCTGTCACTATAGATAAATAAACTTGACAAATCTAGTCAAAAGAAGTAATAGGACAAAACAGGCTTACAATTGAACATCAATAGATCCTCAAAGAAGTTTGGATGATTACAATAACTATTATGTGGAATATATTTGAAGCTCCACTTCTGCTAAACAGAACAAAGTTAGGTCTCACTTTCAGAGGTCAGAATCTTTGGTTATTTAATAATGTATACAATCAAGTAGTCTCCTGTCCTCAGTGGTCTAATAAGTTTTCTTAAAATACTTTGTCTTTTAAAATCAAATTTCAGAGTGGAATTTAAGATTGTTAAATGACAGAGAGAGAAATGTATCTGTATATTAAATCGGTGTATTAAAGCAGCATGAAAAGATTTGAATTATTGACACGGGATTGTCTAATTCTAATTCGGCGCCTGTAAGTGTGTGTTTGCTACTTGAATTAAACGTCAAATGTTTCGACACAAGTCGAAGAAAGTCACATTAAAGACATTCAGATGTGAGATAAGAAGACTCCTCTAACTTAACAACATGGTTTGAAGATGTTTTTATTCATTTTACTACTTTTATAGGAGAAAAACGAGGAAGATATCTGCGAGTACGAGCGCTGAGGACAGCAAAGAGGTGAAGTTATAACGATTCACAGCAAATATTGCGAATCCAGTTAAAATGTTTGTTTGTTAAGCGGGAAAATAAACATGTCCGCTTTCAAAAATGTTCAGTGAAATCACTATTTATTTGACCCATGTTGTTGTTTTTCAGCTTGAAAGACGAAGAGAAAACACAAGAGAGGAGCAGAGAGACGCTGCTCAGTGGAGCTGCAGCCGCCTTCACTCTCCACGGTTCTCATGTTGGGTTTAAATACGTCCCATTCCCCGCGCATGTCAGTCCAGTCTGAACACCGTTAGATTGAGAATCTGAGATCATGGCAGAAGTCGCTCCAGCTCCCGCCGCCGCTCCGGCCAAAGCCGCCAAGAAGAAGAAGACGACGAGCAAGCCCGCCAAGTCTGGCCCCAGCGTCAGCGAGCTGGTCGTCAATGCTGTGTCCGCCTCCCAGGAGCGCAGCGGAGTCTCTCTGGCCGCCATCAAGAAGGCTCTCACCGCCGCCGGATACGATGTGGAGAAGAACAACGTTCGCGTCAAGACCGCTGTTAAGAAGCTGGTCGTCGCAGGAACTCTGGTCCAGACCAAGGGCACCGGAGCTTCCGGCTCCTTCAAGCTGAGCAAGAAAGAAACTCCTAAGGTCAAGAAAGCTGCACCTAAAGCCAAGAAACCCGCAGCAGCCAAGAAACCAGCAGCAGCCAAGAAGGCCAAGACCGCCGTGAAGAAGACAGCAGCCGCCAAGAAGTCCCCGAAGAAGGCGGTAAAGAAGCCAGCAGCGAAGAAAGCAGCAGCAGCCAAGAGTCCCAAGAAGGCTGCAAAGAAGGTGGTAGCCAAGAGTCCCAAGAAGGTGGCGGCGAAGAAGAAGCCAGCAGTGAAGAAATCTCCTGCCAAGAAGGTCGTTAAACCCAAGGTCAAGAAAGCAGCTCCTAAGAAGAAGTAGACGCTCAAACCTCTGCTTCCATTAAAGGCTCTTTTCAGAGCCACCCAACTCCTCTACAGAGCAGCTGTCACTCAACATGTCACACGCTGTCAATAACTCACTCATTCAATGAAGACGTGAGCCAAGTTTAGACCGAGGTTCACCTGTAAAGTCGGTCTATTAAGTGCAGTCAAGTGAGCCGTAATCTTACGATAAATCACTGATAAAGAGATACTTTTCTCTATATAGTCCAGAGACACTTCTTTTCTAGATTATGACACTTGCGTGATGAGTCCAGAGTCTGCAGACGTGTGTGAGACTGTTGGAAGAAAAGTGGTGGAAATATGAAATATTTATTTTCTGCTGATCTGTTATAATTTCCCGTTTATTTTTTTGTTTTCTCGCAAAATAACTAATTTACGGTTGTTTAAATAATTTAATTACTGACTTATGACATGTCATATTTGCTTGAAAAGCTGTTTGTTCACAATGTATTTTATTATAATAAAACAAACAATAAACGTAATAGTTGACAAAGATCTGACTTTATTTTCATCTTTAGCAGAATTTGAAGTATAAGTGAACAAAGTTTCATGTATTTTTACGGCAGAAATATATATTTTTTAATAAAAATATATATATACAAATATATACACACATTTTAATGAATGTGTTGAGAAATCAAACGTATATATATTGTTTTCACTTTTATGTTTCAAAAAAGTTATTTATTGAGACGGTAAGATAGTTTAATCAATGTTTCCATCACAAGATTAATTTATATGCGTAAAATAAACATGAAATACAAATAAAAAACCCCCACTGTGCATAGACTGCCACAACATCAAGTTAAACATTTAAGGGTTATTGTTTAATTTATATTTCTATATATTTTTTAATTGCTAGATTAATCTAAATATCCTCAATGGTTGACTTCAATTGATTCAATTCAAGCAGCAGGCGCTCGCAAAAGTGTTTCTTAACTTCCTCTCAAGAACCACAAAGCTTTTACTTTTCGTGAAACTTCACCACTAAATATGTTGTCATTTACGGCATATCTTCTATCGATCAGTTTAAACATGCATATGATCAATAAAAACATACAAACGAACAGTTCCAGTTAACGTGGACCACGCCTCTGGAAGCGACCCCTCCGCAAACTCAGCCTTTCATTGGAGGAAAGGTTTAAGAGCGAATTGCCAGAAAGAACCGCCCTCTACTGACGGATATATAGAGAGACTGTCCGACATTTCCAAACATACTTCGAGCGTTCCTCGACATTATCTACAAACATGAGTGGCAGAGGCAAAACCGGCGGCAAGTCCCGCGCTAAGGCCAAGTCCCGTTCTTCCAGAGCTGGACTCCAGTTCCCAGTCGGTCGTGTCCACAGACTGCTGAGGAAGGGAAATTACGCTCAACGTGTCGGCGCTGGTGCTCCCGTCTACCTGGCAGCTGTGCTGGAGTATCTGACCGCTGAGATCCTGGAGTTGGCTGGAAACGCCGCCCGCGACAACAAGAAGACCAGAATCATCCCGCGTCACCTGCAGCTGGCTGTCCGCAACGACGAGGAGCTCAACAAGCTGCTCGGAGGAGTGACCATCGCTCAGGGTGGAGTGTTGCCCAACATCCAGGCAGTCCTGCTGCCCAAGAAGACCGAGAAGGCATCGAAGAAATAAAGTGGAACAACATCCTTGTATCTCAACGGCTCTTTTCAGAGCCACTCACATCCAACTATAGAGTTCAGTCATTGATTCATTTCGCCTCATTGTCATTTTATTTGGTAAACTTCAACTAACTGACACTGTTAATAGCTCAAACTATTCTCGTTTACTACAAAAAAGCTTTTTTTCGGTACAGCTCATTACTATTAAATGACATCTGGGCAAAATTTGATAAAATGACGCGTGGACCTGATCCATCCTGTGAATATAATCTAAGCTAGTGATTTAAAGACTCGTTGTATATCTTAATTCGATATAAAGACGAAGGTTCCCCTGCATTTTAATTGATCACATTGGCCTCAAGTTATGAGCATATTTAATAACAAAAGCGAGTAACTCAACGGCTCTTTTCAGAGCCACACACATCCAACTATAGAGTTCAGTCATTGTTATCGCAAACTATTTTTGCGTGAATTTCCAAAAAGCAAAAAGTTCTGAAATCAGTCCTCTTTTAGATCTATTTAAACATTCCTTGACACCCTTCATCTTATGTCACCAACATGAACAACAATCTATTTATGTTTGGTAGAACTTTATTAATCCCTCAGGAGGTCTCCGTCAGGAAATTGTTTGAATTTTTTTTATTCGAAGGGCTTCACAAAATAAGTTGGCAGGCCGGATTTGAGTTTGACACTATTTCGCACATAAGCAAGTAATATGTAACACCCGCAACTTCAATTATTGCTGTAGCGGAATTTTGAGCACAACAAAAATGACATTTGTGTTCATCAATGGAGGCTGCAGCGATGCTGGGCGCTTGGTTTAAAGTGACAAGGCAGACGTTGACTGTGACAAAGACATACAAGTCGACGTTAACTTGTATGTCTTTGTCACAGTCAACGTCTGCCTCGTAACTCTTTCTAAAAGAGGATCAAACTGAAACGATTGTATTCATAATTTTCTGATACATTCTGAGAGTATAACCGAAACTAGCGATTTCACAACAGGTTTAAAATCTCTTAATTCGATATAAAAACAATAATTTTTCCTACATTCTATTTGTTCAGGCTTTTCCTTGATTTTCTGGAACTCCTGTTGTGTTATCAGTTTTTTCTTGACCCTTAAAGTAAATACGTTTTTGAATATTGTTTTGATTGTTTAAGCGCTTTGTGACCCTGGTCTAGAAAAGCGCTATACAAATAAGAATTACTTACTTACATTGGCCTGAAGTTTCCCGATATACGCATAACTATAATATAATTACAAAAGCGAGTAAATAATTTATTTATAAACTAGATTTTTCATGAAACATACAATTTTTTATTGAACCATGTTTAAACAAAAGTAACGTCCATTGTTAAGACAACACATGAACTCAAACAATCGACCTCCGTTCAGGAGCAAATCAGCCCGCCGCTTTTTAAAGCAGCCAATCAGAATAAAGAAACCACACACTCGCCGGAGCAGCAGCACGAATATAAGAATGTCCGCTGAGCTGAGGCCAGTCACTCGGTAACGACCATCGTCATCATGCCTGAACCAACCAAGCCTGCGCCCAAGAAGGGCTCCAAGAAAGCCGTGACCAAGACCGCCGTCAAAGGAGGCAAGAAGAGGAGGAAGTCCAGGAAGGAGAGTTACGCCATCTACGTGTACAAGGTGCTGAAGCAGGTCCACCCCGACACCGGCATCTCCTCCAAGGCCATGGGCATCATGAACTCGTTCGTCAACGACATCTTTGAGCGCATCGCCGGAGAAGCGTCTCGCTTGGCTCACTACAACAAGCGCTCCACCATCTCTTCCCGGGAGATCCAGACCGCTGTGCGTCTGCTGCTGCCCGGTGAACTGGCCAAGCACGCCGTGTCTGAAGGTACCAAAGCCGTCACCAAGTACACCAGCTCCAAGTAAACCTCGCTCCTACAACCCAATGGTTCTTTTCAGAGCCACTCACTTCATCTCATGAGCTTCGTTATCATATATTGTGTTCAAATATTACCGCACAACGCGTCCATATGATGGTCGAGTTACCCTCTCACTTCATGTGAGACTTTTGTAATTGTATCTTATTTAGTTTGTTAGGTACATTCACACGTTCAGTTGATCGTTTATTTTAAAATGACAAGCATGCTTATAGGCTGAAAAGTCAACGCATTAAAAAGTTCAAGTATATTCGTGACAAACTATTTCATCAATGGGAGATTTGGACTGTGAGATGACTCCTGTTGTCTTTTGTGCAAGACCTCCATAAAGTGAGTTTGAAATGGAACTTTATTAATTCACAAAAAATAAAATGAGAACAAAAACAAAGAGAAAGAACAAGATGATACAATCTAAGTCTAAAGATCATCAATCAAAGACAAAGGATACTAAGACTAACATAGAACAGAACATCATCATAATACTTTTACTCCACTCCTGCCCCCAAACTCAGAATTGTACAATTTAATAGCACGAGGAATGAATGAGTCCTTGAGTCTATTTGTTTTGCATCTGGGAAGGATCAATCGTGCTCCATCTGCTTCTCTGCTCACTTATGACAGTGATGAGAGGATGATGTCATCATCCAGGATGGACAATATTTGTCCAGTGATCTCCTCTCAGCAACTGTCACCAGTGAGTCCAGCTCAGAGAAGTTTCCTGCAGATGTTATATGATCGGAGCCTCCTCAGAAAGTACAGTCTACTCTGAACTTTCTTATACACATGGTCTGTGTTGCAGGACCAGTTTACTGTCCAGCCACACACCGAGGTACCTATAGTTGTCAACTATCTCCACCTCGTCACCTCTGATGGACACTGGACCGTGACCGCCATGGACGTGGTCTACGCTCTGAAGAGACAAGGTCGCACACTGTACGGCTTTGTAGGTTAAATATCAGCAACAAAGAAATGACAAAACAGAGTTGTTATTACAAAGCTATTACAAAATGTATGTGAAATATTATTGCATACAAATAGTGATATAAAAGAAGTTAGAGGAAAATTTGAAAAACTAATGAGTGTAGTAACTTGAAATGAAGGTACTCCATAGGTGAAGTGAATTTGGTGACCATCAGAGTTGTATATTGGTTATACCAGTATAGACTCATGGGCTATAATGTTGTCAGCAGGTCATATTTTAGACTGAAATGTCCTGCCTGTCCTTTGTGCAACATTAAAGGAGATGAAGTTAGTTTCACATTAAATATTTGATCCGCAACCAGTCAAGTCCTTGTTCGTTATGTCTCAGATTAAATCAATGATCACGGCCAGTTTTTAGCTACATCGCTTGGTCTGTTAGGATCTGATAAGGTCGTATTTATTTATGTATCTCCTGATATGACACTTATTTTAACACAATTAACAAAAAATAATGTTTCTCTCTGTTGTAGCTCTTTGAGGTTATGTATGACAAAAAGTGCAATATGAATAGAATGTACTATTGTTACTTCCCTACACTTTACTCTCCTGTCACAACAAACGAAATAAAATGTCATTCACACTCTCGCTTTTTAAAACACACGTAGTAACAGAGACATTTATTTGAAAATTTAAAAGAAATTGATTACAACAGCACTTGTTAAGTGATGTGTGCTCTTTTTACGTTCATGAAGTTAATTTTCATTTAGACGTATAATCTATAATTGATATGAATGTGAATTAAAAGATTCCACTTCTACTAAAAAATGTGAGCCTGACGTTGATGTATAATGTAAAACCCTCTTAAAAACGAACATTGTTACTGTTGAGCTGAGGCCTGGAACAAGTGACGTCATTACAGTTTTGCTCATATTCTTTTAAACCACTCCCCCTGTCTTCGAAAACGTCCGCCCAGTTGGAATAAATAAAGCAGCTTTACTGTCGCTGATTATTAGAAGATTGACCACTCGAACTACTACGATGTCTGGACGAGGGAAGGGCGGCAAAGGACTCGGGAAAGGAGGCGCTAAGCGTCATCGCAAGGTTCTCCGCGACAACATCCAGGGAATCACCAAACCCGCTATCCGCCGTCTGGCTCGCCGTGGTGGAGTGAAGCGTATCTCCGGCCTGATCTATGAAGAGACTCGCGGTGTGTTGAAGGTGTTCCTGGAGAATGTCATCCGTGACGCCGTCACCTACACCGAGCACGCTAAGAGGAAGACCGTGACCGCCATGGACGTGGTCTACGCTCTGAAGAGACAAGGTCGCACCTTGTACGGATTTGGAGGTTAAACATCAGCGACAACGAAATGACTCAAAGGCTCTTTTAAGAGCCACACACTCCCTTTAAAGAGATGAAGTCATTTAATTTTTTACTTTTAATGTGGGACGAGATGCAAATAGTCAAGGACAAACCAAAGTACATGTACTATTATGACTGCTTCGCAATTATCGACAAACTCTACACACTATCATTAAACGGAGAGTTGAATGAGGAAAAAACGGAACCAGACCCAAGAACGTTTGTAACGTGACCCAGACCTTTTATTTAGAATAAACAATTACTGACACTTAAAACGAGTAACTAGTTATTCTGAACTGCTGCAAGAACAGAATACAGACTATATATATATACACTTATTTATATATATTTGTATGACTAATGACCGTTTCTATTACAAAACTGACATGTAAAACATTTTAAAACGTGGCGTCATCTGGTTTTGAGTGTTAAATTCTTTTGTGTAAAGATATTTGTCTTACTGGTGTTTTTCATTAATAAACTGGTAAATATGTACAGTTTTATGTATCTGATGTTATGAGATATGATCTGTCATATTACTGATATGGAAAATAACTTACTAACTAATGCAAAGAATTAATTCAGTTTAAAAGGATTCCTCCAATCAGAAGCAGAGTTATGGTCCATGCACAGTTGACCAATCAGGCGGGAAGAAGGAAAAGGCGTCTCAGTGACGCGCGAGCTCCTGACGGTTTAAAAGAGGAGCCAACGCTGCTCTCACTCACACTTCTCTGTTGAGGAAGACAACTCTACCACAATGGCAAGAACCAAGCAGACCGCTCGTAAGTCCACCGGAGGAAAAGCTCCCAGGAAGCAGCTGGCCACCAAGGCTGCGCGTAAAAGCGCACCGGCCACCGGCGGCGTCAAGAAGCCTCACCGTTACAGGCCCGGCACCGTCGCCCTGAGAGAGATCCGTCGCTACCAGAAGTCCACCGAGCTGCTGATCCGCAAACTTCCTTTCCAGCGTCTGGTCCGTGAGATCGCTCAGGACTTCAAGACCGACCTGCGCTTCCAGAGCTCCGCCGTCATGGCTCTGCAGGAGTCCAGCGAGGCCTACCTGGTGGGTCTGTTCGAGGACACCAACCTGTGCGCCATCCACGCCAAGAGGGTCACCATCATGCCTAAAGACATCCAGCTGGCTCGTCGCATCCGCGGAGAGAGAGCTTAAACCAGCACCTCGGCTCAGATCACAACGGCTCTTTTCAGAGCCACACACTTCAAATAACGAGCTCATGTTTTAACACGAGTTACTCGG
>NC_141818.1:34956985-35089485 GCF_982586985.1 Callionymus lyra
GCAGTCGGCTGAGAAATTATTTCTTCCATCAGTGAAGGTTCCCCTCTCATTTCTTCTAGTACTTGTCCACCTCTCCAATGGCAGAGCCTCCACATTTTGTCCAGCACATAAAGTCCACCATCAGGTTCCTTCTGGAGCATCCCAGCGCGGAGAGTTTGTTTCCCGGTGGGCAGCCGCATTATTATGGAAGGAGCGAGAGAGGGGACTGGGAGATGGTTCATCCCTCATAGAGGTCCTGCTCATCTGTGGACTTGATGCCTTTTCCAACCACCGTGAACAACTTCTTCTATTATTTAAAATGTTCTTGGCTAAAAGTGCTCATGGTCTTTGATGAATGAATCATTATTGTCTTATCTTCCAGGAGGGTGCATCTTTTTCTATGTTTTTTAATTTATCATACATTGCCTTAAATACTTTTAAAACCCTTTATAGTCAAAACTATATACAGTATGTTAAGAGTTTAAAAAAAATAAAATATAAGTAGTTTGATAGTAGAGAAAATGTAGTTGTAGATTTGAGGGAACTTGACAGTTTGAATATTTGTGCAAGTCGTCGGTTTGAGGTGTGAGTGGGTCTAGAGAGGCTGTGAGGAATGTGTGTAACTTAAGAATGTCATGTGATTGAACTCAAATAAATGGTCATTATCCATGTGTGTCAGTGCTGTCGGAATATTAAGTGGTTGAATTTATCCTTCAAATGTTGACATTTCGAATTATTTTATGTTATTTTAGGCATTCGATTAATTAATAAAATCGTTTTTATATTGCAAGGTTCAATTTTTACAGAATTATGTTTTATTCAATAGTTACTTTTTGAATTGAACGGTAGATTTTTTTTTTTTTTAATACTTGTATTAGTGCAAGTCGGCATTAACAGTAACTATACAAATTAATATATTCTAAAAAATAATGTGATTGCAATATCAAAAATAAAAACTAAAAAAATCCAAAAATGTCGATTTATACCATTTCGAAAAATTATTCAATGCGTATGAACCAAACATTTCTACTTAAACCTAAATCGAATTTAGGTTTATATCTGACGCTCAAATAAGATTATTAAGGCAATAATGCACTCATAAAAATAAAGATGAGTTAGCTCCGCCCCGTTTACTACAAGTGACATGTGACGCGTGTTACGTAACCAGAGGGTCTGACCAGCTGACCGCCGATGATGCGTCGCGACAAGAATTCCGTCACATATTCCAGGTTTAACGTGTATTTTCGTGCGTTCTGATCGTCGCCTTCCTAGCAGGACTTCTGTCGCTCCGAGCCGCTACTTGCCGCTGACATGCTGAAGGGCGTCTTCAAACACGTCCGCCGGTTCCCCTGGGCCACCAACGTGACCCTGTACGGGTGTCTGTTCGCGGGGGGCGACCTCGTCCACCAGTGGTTCTCCCACAAGGACAACATGGACTGGAGTCACACTCGGAACGTCGCGGTGGTCGCGTTCAGTTTCCATGGGAACTTCAGCTTCTTCTGGATGCGCTTCCTGGAGCGCAGGTTCCCCGGGAACTCCGCCGGGATGGTGTTGAGGAAGCTGGTCCTGGATCAGAGCTGTGCGGCGCCGCTGGCGACGAGCGTCTTCTACACAGGTCTGTGATCAGCTGCTGCTGGACTATTATTGGTTGACTATGTGGAGACACAAGTGTACGAGCAGGTCAAAGGTCCGTTTTGTTGCGGGACAAAAATGGAATTGAATTCGATTTAAAAAACGGTTTATAGTTGTTATTTTTATCTGGTTGTTTTTAACATTTAACTAACATGATGAATTAAATTCAACGCAATGTGTTGTTTTTTTAGTTGTATTAGTAATAATAAAAACATTAAAAGTTGGGTTTAACTAGATTTAAGTTAGTATATTTTAATACACATTTTTAAGATTTGATTTGATTTGATTTGTCTACAATCAACGAACCTAAGAACACCATAATATGTTTAATTTAATCGACTTTTGAAGGTAGATTTGTTCTCATCAATTAAAAAAGAACATTTTCAATTCAAAGAAAAATGTGTTTTAATCAAATAAAAGTTGCTTCAGTAAAACCACATCATCAATTAAATTAAAACGTTTGTGTATAATAAACAAATTGTTTTAGGGTTAGTTTCGTGTTAAGAAGACATAATATTTTTCAACAATAACACAATCAATCCCAATCAATAAAAGTTTTTTTTTAATACATAAATATAAAATTCTATTAGGTTATTTTTTTGTAATAAATGATAAAATGTATAGAATTATTGTTTTTTTTTACTCTCAACTAATCCAATACATAAATCTATAATAAGTGAATAGTAATTGGATGGTAGTGGTTCGTCTTTGACGTGTTTGGTTGCAGCTGAACACCTTAAAGCCAGAGAAGCTGGTCTTGGACTTTGGAAGGTCAGGGACAAAGCCACGTCCAGTGTCCATCAGAGGTGACGAGGTGGAGATAGTTGACAACTTTAAGTACCTCGGTGTGTAGCTGGACAGTAAACTGGTCCTGCAACACAGACTATAGGTTTAAGAAATACCAGAGTAGACTGAACTTTCTGAGGAGGCTCCGATCATTTAAGATCTGCAGGAAACTCCTCTGCATGTTCTACCAGTCTGTGGTGGTCAGTGTCCTGTTCTATGATGTGGTGTGTTGGGGTGGGAATGTGTCCAAGAGGAGGGTCAACAGGTTGGACAGGTTGGACAGGTTGATCCTCTGAACACTGAACATTCATCACTGAACATTTTTTAATGTGTGGTATGTAGGTGTCAGTTTTCTGGAGGGGAAGGAAGACATCACCGAGGACTGGAGAGAGAAATTCTTCAACACTTACAAGGTAAGTGTTCAGTGGCCACCTTTACACTTTAACGTTATGAAGAGGGATGACACAAGGTCAAAAGTAACGTTGGTAAAACATTTATGGTGAATTAATCAATCATTTGCTGTGTTGAATTGTGACCGGTGAACTCCATAGTGGCACCGAAATAACTTGTTATTTTATTTTTCAGACAGGACTCATGTTCTGGCCGTTCATGCAGGTAAGGATTCAACTCTTCACTCTAGCATGAAAAGATCACATTTGTGGTTGTTATTTATTTAACATTTACTTCACTTTATTCTATCAAATTCAACATACAAAAAATAACAGGAAATAATCACTATTCATAATTAAGTTTTTTTTTATTTTTTACAAAGAATAATTTTTTCTGACCTGAGCAAATAATTGCCCAAAAAAACACTTGTATGTATGTAAGATTGAACACATCGTCTCTGGCGCCTCCCAGTGTCAGAACATTGCAACACTATGGCAGTAGATTAGTTTAAAAATTGCTTCAATTCAAAAACATTTTAAATTTAGATTAGATAGACTTTATTAATCTCTCTGGAAATCTCCTTTGAGAAAATAGATTTCTAGTTCACAGCAGACGATAGGAGGTACTGCAAGTTTCATGAACTTAAGAACAAGAAAAAACAATTTAAAAAAAAGTAGAACCCTGAAGAAAACCTGAGTTAGATAAAACACGTGTTTTAATAAAACTAGATAGATAGACTTTATTAATCCCTCTGTAGATCTCCTTCGGAAAAATGGGTTTCCAGTAAACAGAAGACAATATTTTCATAAAAACAAGAACAAAGCAAATATTTTGGGATTAGATAGAATTAATCATAGCCTTCAGGAAATAAGGTTCCAGTTTACAGCAAGTTTCATAAAAATAGAACAAGAACAATGTTAAAACAAAAGAATTAAGAGCAAGTTTAAATAACAAAGATTAATAAATAACATAGATCAAAAGAAAATAACTCAAACAAAAGGATACAAAGGAGAAAGGCTACAAAGATCAACATAGAATAGAATAACATCATACTTTCCCTCCACTCCTACACCAACAGTGTAAAGATAAAATAAATAATGAAGACCTACCCACAATATTATTGATAGTCTGAGGAAGCTTCATGAAACAGTGTCATGTTGTTTAAAAGTCAGTAGGTGGCGCCATCAGTTTAAAAATTATGTTTCATTAAAAGAGTTGTTCAAAACAAAGGAAACTAGTGCAAAGTCCGCCATCTAGTGGACTCTGAAAATAATGAAACTGCTTCATGAAGCTTCACCAGACCATCACTACACAATATGAAAAATCACATTTATTTTGTTTTTTAATTCAAGCATTTTTTTTTAATTGAATGATGAAATCATTATTTTGATAAATTTGTTGGTAAAACAGAGACAGTTTGAAATTCAATATCACGTAATAATGTTTTGACTGATTAATTGAATGAATAAAAGGTCATAGTGAATTAAAAAATCAGTTTTTCTACCTAATTAATAACTCGCGATCTCTTTAAAACAAAATTCTTCTTGTTTATATTTCTAATTGTCCGCATCATATAAGGCTCTTTTTCTGAATCCCTTTCTTTCTCCAACTTAAATCGAAGTCTAACAAAGAGCTTTTTTGTATTTTTATGTCATAAAATTCTTAAAACTTAGGTGAATTTACTCTCAAAAATGTTTATTAGTCTTGACTGACACTTCCTGTTCTCTCAGTTCCTCAACTTCGCATTGGTGCCTCTGTACCTGCGGACCACCTTCACGGGCTGCTGTGCTTTCGTCTGGGCCACTTTCCTCTGCTTCTCCCGCCAGAACGGCGACGGCACCGCCAGCGCCGCCCTGGCGTGGTTATTTCCCGCTCAACAGGAAGCAGAACGTCCCACCACGGAGGAGCCGGACGCCCTGGTGAGAGCGACTCCACCTGAGGACGACGCGGTGCAATCGAAGCACAATTGATTCATGTGGAATCGGGATTAGGCTCCAACTTCAGTTTTGTTATCAGATCCAAGCTTGATTTTTTTTTTCTGCACTGACAATGCAATGTTACCTCACTGGACAGACCATTTCACGTTTTCTTTGTTTGTTTTTCTTTGTTGACAAACATTCTCATCTGTGATATAGAGTTTATTCTCTAGATAAGACTATGTTTTCTCTGCACCACCGATGCTGCAGTAAAAATAAGTATAGTGATAGATTGTGTCGGCCTATGACTGCGGAGTCGTGAACACTTGAATGTAGACATCTCTGCTGCGACGTGTTGTGTACAAGAACATGTTTGTTCTGTTGTGTTCATGGTCGAGGCAGTTTTCTCATCCTTTAGAAACATGTAATATATGGTGCTACTGAGGCTCTCATGTTGTGTCATGAACGACGTCTGACTGATTAATCGTTACCATCCGTTTGTGTCATTTTAACTAGACGTAGAAGGTGTGTTGCTGCTTCAGTGTGTGTTTGTTGTTGTGTTTTATTGATCAAAGTAGTTCTATTTGATACCAGTTATGGTTTTTACAAAATGTTTGTATTGAAATCTCTGAATCTCAATTGCAATAACGGATTATTAATACATTTATTTATGAAATTAACTTTTTTGTTGTGTATTTTTTACATTGTGTTTGTGTAAACAAGAGCCTCAACTGTCCCTTAAAGCGAGCGGGTAGGTGTCACGTCAGCCCCACTGAAAACAATCTTGCGCGTCTATTGCTAAACTTGAGACCATTAGACATTTGTTTCTGTCACTCAGTAAATTAACAGTAATCATTTTGGTTTTGTGTTGGTTTTATTCAACCTGATACAGTCCTGTTCTACTTTCATTGAAGTAAATGATTATAACATTTATTTTCATTTATTATTTTTGTATTTAGTCATATTAACCAAAAAAACAAATCAATTAACTTAAATTGTGATAATAGGGTTAAAGCAGAAGTTGTATCTGAAATGTAAAAGTAAAATCATTATAATATGTCAATAACTACGCATTTATTTATAGATATCATATAACGAAACTTTTCAAAGGTTGGTAAAACATTCCATTCATTATATGTTAATGACAACTTTCTTTTTTTTTATTATAAAATAAAATCCTTAAAAGGTTAGTGGAAAAATTATTTTGTACAATTGTGTGTTATTACACACAATTGTACAAAATTACAAATTGTAATCGGTGAGTGAGTTAAGCTGGCTAATCTTCAACTCCCTTCTGTTTGGCTCCCCTTGACCTCTGGTTGGCTGTTGTTCCTTTTTGCCAAACCTTTCTGCACCGTTGCTGATGATCATTGCAGCCATCGTCCGGAACTTCTGGTCTACATCTCCCTTTGCAGTCGCTACAAGGAATTGATCCAGATCCTCATCAAACTGGATCTGTCTTTCGGTGTTCTGAAAGCCTGGCCGGGCTCCTCTTGCGTCTCACCAGGTACTGGACCTGTGCGTTGCTCCATCTGCTTCCCCATCAGACATTTCATTTTGGCCTGGTGGATCTTCAGGCCATGCTGGTTTTTGCAGACTTAGCCACATGAACAGACTGCGCTCGTTGTCGTTTTTCCGTTAGGATGGATAAACCGGTCAGGAACATTATACCCCCCCGGGGTATAATATAGTAGAGTTTTCCGCAGCTTCTTGTGGGTGCTCCCTCTCGGGAGTTGCACCATGGGTTGCTGACCCTCACTGCCACGGTTACTGTCTTTCCAGTTGTCGGCTGTCTCTCCAGCACTCGCCATACGATTCATGGTCGTCATCCGGCCTATTCCCGGAGGTCACTGGTTTAGCCAGATGAATTTGTTACGGCAAACACTCTTGGTGCAATGTAGACACATCATCAGTGTTGTAGCCTGGGTTCATAGGGTGTTTCGGGTCTCGCAACAGACACCCTCGCCCAAGTGACCCATCCAGGGTTGATCAGGCCCCGGCTTGTGTCTAACTAGCTCAGGGGTAGGGAACCTGGTCCAGAAAGAGCCGCAGTGGGTGCAGGTTTTCGTTCCAACCATTCAAGAGGACACATTTTATTCAATCAGGTGTCTTAGGAGTGTAATCAGTTGATTGTCAGTCTGGTGTTGCTTGTTCAGTTGAAACCTCATTGGTTAAACTGTACATGCTTGATCGGTTGGAACAAAAACCTGCACCCACTGCGGCTCTTTCTGGACCAGGTTCCCTACCCCTGAACTAGCTTGTTTAGCCAACGGATCTCCTAGTGGCTTTCCTTATCTGCAGTCCCTTCACTCCCAAAATTTTGAGTGCCCTGATGAGACACTGGCCGATGAACCCTCTGCGATTAGTGTTGACAAACGTCACGTCACGTTACCATGGCAACAAAGACTCAAATGTTACCCGGGCCGTCTGACTTCAGTATGTTCCGTTTGTGTATTTTTCCTAGAAAAATGGCCTTGTTGCTTGATGTAGGACCATGGAGGAAGAAAACTGACTTTGATGTAAGCAAATAATTGACATGGTCCACTGAGTTAATGTCAGCAATTTTAAATGTTTACATATCGTGTTGTGTTTTTCAGAGCTTTCCTCAACGGACCTCATCAAACTGTAACATACCAGATGTCACAAGGGATATATATACATAATAGCAAATATGAGCATGTTTTGGTTATTGTTGATGCTCTGTAAATTATGTAATTATATATTCTGTTTGTGTTTGGGGTTTTGAATGGCGAGTAAATCGGGGGGAAGTGTTTTTAAGGGGTTGAGGGGAGGGGAGAGGGAAGTGAGAGGTGAGTGGAGATGCCTGTGGAACCGGAGGAACCAGCGACAGAAGCACGATGCAGGTGGACAAACTGTCCGTGTTCTTCAACCGGGGAATTCTTTCATCATCACGCCGGCACCACAGATGAGTAGTTTACTTTATTCCATCGATCGTAACCCCTGAGTTATCTATCATAACCTCAGGTTCTACGAGTTGGTGCGAAGCCCCCTATAGAAAAGCTTTATTCATCCCCAGAGGGGAAACACACTTTCACAACAGCGCAGTTAAAAAAAATAAAGTGCAAGGAAAAAGAAATAATAAAAGAGATAATACAAAATAAAATAAAACGATCTTAAGAATATACAATTATTTACAAAATTAGAAAGTTAACACTATTAACAAAATAAAATAGAATAAAAATAAAATAAAAATAGAAATAAAAACGGAGAAAAAAATAAAAAACACACGAGAAGAAAAACACACTACGGATTAGCATCAGGATATTTAAAGTAGAGAGTTAAATATCCTGACACCAGTTGGGATGAAGGACCTTCTATAACGCTCCGTCCTACACTGGGGGTGCCTGAGCCTGCCACTGAAGGAGCTGGCCAGCTCCTCCACGGTCAGGTGCAGTGGGTGAAGAGCGTTGTCCCTGATGGAGGATAGTCTGGAGAATGTCCTCCTCTCTCCCACCTCCTCCACCGAGTCCAGCGAGCGGCCCAGGACAGAGCCGGCCCTCGTGACCAGCCTGTTCAGTCTCTTCCTGTCCCGGTCCGTGCTGGCTGCTCCCCAGCAGACCACAGCGTAGTGGATAGCAGAGGCTACCACGGAGTCATAAAAGGTCCTTAAAAGTGGTCTGCACACTCCGAAGGACCTCAGTCTCCCCAGGAGGTGGAGGCGACTTCGGCCCTTCTTATACACGGCGTTGATGTGTGTGGACCAGTTCAGTTTATTGTTGAGGTGAACACCCAGGTATTTGAAGCTGTCCACTAGCTCAATGTCCGAGCCCTGGATGCTCACCGGTTGGTGTGGTGGGGACTTTTTCTTGAAGTCAATCACCATCTCCCTTGTCTTACCGGTGTTTAAGCAAAGGTAGTTGCTCTCACACCAGTCAACAAAGTCCTTGATGACTGACCTGTACTCCAGCTCGCCCCCCCCAGACACGCAGCCCACAATGGCCGAGTCGTCAGAAAACTTCTGGAGATGACAGCTGCTGGAGTCATAGGTAAAGTCCGCCGTGTAGAGGGAAAAAAGGAAAGCTGACAGCACTGTCCCTTGAGGCACCCCGGTGCTGCAGATGGTCACCTCAGACCTGCAGTACTGCAGCCTCACATACTGCGGCCTGTTGGTGAGGTAGTCCATCGTCCATGCTGCCAGCTGTGTCCCAACTCCTGCGTCCTCCATCTTCTTCCTTAGCAGCGCCGGCTGGATGGTGTTGAAAGCACTTGAGAAGTCAAAAAACATGACTCTCACAGTGCTACCGGCGCCTTCCAGATGAGTCAGTGCCCGGTGCTGCAGGTAGATGACGGCGTCGTCCACCCCCATCTTTGGCCTGTAGGCGAACTGCAGCGGATCCAACGCAGAGCTCACCGTCGTGCGTAGATGGCGGAGTACCAGCCTCTCCAAGGTCTTCATCAGATGGGAGGTCAGGGCGACTGGTCTGAAGTGGCTTGGTTCCTTCGCGTGCACCGCCTTGGGAACCGGAACCACACAGGAGGTCTTCCACTGGACCGGGACCTTCTCCAGTTTGAGGCTCAGGTTGAAGATGTGTGTGACCAACTCACAAAGTTGATCAGCACAGTCCCTGAGCAGTCTGGGGCTGAGTCCATCTGGTCCAGCAGCTTTCCTGATCTTCAGTCGCCTTAATTCTCTCCTCACCTGTTCAGATGTAACAGAGAGAGGTGGCTGTGGGGGGTTGGGCAGCTGAGGCAGTAGGGCGTGTTGGGGGGGGAGAAAGGTGGCTTGGAGGTGAAAACAGTTGGGGGCAGGGGGCTGAAGCAGGGGAAAAACAGCTTTGTGAAGAGTGGGGGGCAGAGATGGAGGGGGGCCCTGACCGGTTGAAATACTGGTTAAGTTCAATGGCCCATCTTTGGTCTCCCCCTGCTGTGGCTCTGGCTCCACTCTGGCCATGACCTGAGATGTTCTTCAGGCCTTTCCACACATCCCTTGTGTTGCCCTGCGCCAGTTGCTCCTCCAGTTTCCTCTTGTATTCCTCCTTGGCCATCCTGATCGCCTTCTTGAGCTCTCGCTGGACCTCTTTAAGCTCCTCTCTGCTCCCTGAAGCAAACATCCTCTTCTTCTTGTTCAGCAGAACTTGAAGTTGAGGGGTCACCCATGGCTTGGTGTTGGCAAAGCACCGCACCTTGCGGGTCTGTGTGACGTTGCCCTCACAGAACTTTATGTAATCTGTGGAATGGTCATTGAAGGTGTCGATGTCATCACCATGAGAGAACACGCTCCAGTCTGTAGACTCAAAGCAGTCTCTCAGCCTCTCCTTGGCTTCATCATTCCACATCTTAACAGTTCTTTTCTGTGCAGGCTGACTCCTCACCATGGGAGTGTATTCAGGTCGCAGACGTATCAGTTGTGATCAGAGGAGGTATAGGCACCTTTTACATTTGCATACAAAAGGTCCAGAGTCTTGTCCTCCCGGGTGTGGCACTTCACGTATTGTGTGAAGGTGGGAAGAATGGAGGAGAGTGAGGCATGATTAAAATCCCCGTTTATGAGCAGGAGAGAGTTCGGGTGTTTGAGCTGCAGGTCCGACACTGAGGCGCTTAGCCTCTCGCTCGCTGCGGCTGCGTCCGCAGAGGGAGGAATGTAAACAGTGAACACAATCACATGTGAGAACTCCCTCGGGATATAATACGGGCGGATGCCCACCGCAACAAACTCTATGTCCTTAGTGCACACTTGTTCTTTAATGGAGACATGCGCGGGATCGCTCCATCTCTCATTAATAAACACCGCCACTCCTCCTCCTCTCCTCTTTACATCCATGTCCCGGTCCGCACGAACCATCTTGAACCCCCCCAGGGAAACAACAGAGTCTGGGATCTTCTCCGTCAGCCAGGTCTCCGTGAAACATAGAAGGCTGCTCTCCCGGAAGTCTCTCTGATGCCGGGTCAGCGCAGCAAGCTCGTCCGTTTTATTCACGATCGAACGTACATTTCCTATGATGATCGATGGAATAAAGGGACGGAACCTACGTTTCTTCTCTTGTTTCATCCGACCTGCTCTGCATCCGCGTCTTTTTCTCTTGATTTCCACGGGAATCGTCCATTCCGCGCTGAGAGAGAGAGCGGTGTTGCGCAACCCCAACAGCTGATCCCTTGTGTAAACAATAGACCTGCTGAGCGTGTCTGCCGACGGAGTTCCCAAAAGTGACGAAAATAGCAGAAAACCATATGCAAAAGTTGTAAAAGTGGTCTCGTTTTGTGCACAACGGCAACAAGATCCGACCACTCTAAAGAAAAAATTAAAAAGACGCCAAAAAAATGGAGAAAGTGTAATAAAAAGTAAGAAGAAAGAGGGAGCTGTTGTAACCAGCTGCTGCTCGTGCGGCGCCATCTTTTACCGACGGCTTCGCTATTGGTTTACCCCGAGGCACAGCCTCGTCTCTGAGAAAGCATAATGAACTCGCCACCCAGCAGGGGGCAGTCCACTTCCTATAAAGGCGGGAAGCACCCGCCGCACTTTCTCCAACTGAAACTCAGCGAGAAGGGCGGCCGCTTGGCGACGAGGTTAGAGGGCTTCGCACCAACTCGTAGAACCTGAGGTTATGATAGACAACTCAGGGGTTCTACGTCATTGGTGCTCCGCCCTCTAACGGCTTCGCTATTGGTTTACCCAAAAGGCGAAGCCTGACGGGATAAATGTACCCCCAGCTGGACGCCGCTCCTGAAGCAGCATCGCTAGGGCCCCGCCGGCCCAGGATCCAAGTCCACTGGAGCCGTGGGCCTCGAGGGGGGGCACAGCAGCGCTCAAAACCATATGAGCTACTGATCCCGCCGTCACGTCGAAGAGATGTGGACGCCCAAGAAGCAGCTGAGCAGATATCCTCTGCTGCCACACCCCGCAAAAGAGCCACTGAGGCTGCCACACCACGGGTGGAATGCGCCCTCAGACCGCTAGGAGCGGATCCACTCGCTGCTCGGTAGGCCCGGATAATGGCCGATCTCACCCAATGAGAGAACCTCTGGGAGGAGATCGCCTCTCCCCGTCGGCATCTACCGTGGCAGACAAAAAAGGGCATCAGAGCGCCTAAACACGGCCACCCGCCGCAAGTACCAGGCCAACGCCCTCACTGGACACAACAGGTGGAGACGTTCCTGACCCGGGTCCGAGTGGGGCGGCGGATGAAAGGCCCGCAGCGTGAAGGTCGTCGCCCGGAACAAGGAACTCAGAATCTTTGGGCGGAACGCTGTGTTAGGACGCAAAGACACCTCGACGCCAAGGAAAGACACTCAGGGCTAATGGAGAGGGCACAAAGCTCACTTGCTCTCTTCGTGGTTGTTAGTGCCAGAAGGAGCGATACCTTGAAGACAAGACATCCAGTGGGACTTGGTCAAGAGGCTCGAAGGTCGGGCCTGTGAGAGAGTCCAGTACCAACTGGAGGTCCCACTGAGGGCTGGAAGGCCTTGCAGGAGGTCGAAGCCTGCAGGCACCCCGCAATAAGGGTGCCACCAAGGGGTGGGCGCGAACCAAAGCACCCTCAAAACCGACATGCCTCGTCGCTATGGCTGATGCGAACACTCTCAGTGTCGCCACAGTCCGCCCGTTATCCAGCAAATGTTGCAGGAAAGACAGGATAGCGGAGACCAACAAGAGCTGGGGTCCAAGGACCTGTCTGAACACCAGCGGGAGAAAATCCCCCACTTTGAGGCATAAGCCTGCGTGTTGACGGGGCCAAAAGTCCCGATCAGCTCGTCCCGTGCAGGAGCCACACCTTGAGAGGCCGGCCCAGCACCGGGGGCGCTGTCAGAGTCCCCCCTGCCTGACACAGGGCAGCGGGGCCCCAAGGGATGGCCCACGGGGCCCCGACCGCCATGCGCACCAGCTCACCAGCCCTCCGAACCAAGGGGAGAAGGAGCCGCGGAGGAGGGAAGGCGAACAGTAGACCGACCGGCCACCTCGAATGGGCTAAAGCGTCCACGCCTAGTGGGGGGCATCCGAAGCCCTGAGGGAGAACCAAAGAGGGCATTTGAAGTTCTCCTTGCTGGCGAAGAGGTCTGCAACCGGGTGACCGAACCGAGACCAGATCTCGCTCGCCACTGCCTCGGACAGACCCCATTCGTCCTGGACGGCCCCCCTCGACAGTCTGTCCGCTACTGCGTTCAGCTTGCCCGGTACGTGCTGAGCTCTGAGCGAAATCAGGTGACAGTCTGCCCACAGCCAAGCCTTCTTTGCCACACTCAGAAGGGCTGGGGATCTGACTCCACCTTGGCGATTTACGTACGCCACGGCGGTGGAGCTGTCGGATAGTACTAGGACGTTGGACTGTGACAGTTGGGGAGAGAGGTGAAGCAGGACATTGTGAATCGCCTTCAGCTCTAGCCAGTTTATGTGTCTGAGCACCGGACTGCTCCAGACCCCACTGGCATAGGCCTGACCCGAGGAGCCTCCCCAACCTGTCAGAGAAGCGTCTGTGAACACTTGAGTGTAACGAAGGACGCAACCCAATGGAACTCTCAGCCTGAGGTTGGCTAGAGAGTTCCAAAACTGGATGTCCTGCAAAACCCGAGCGGGAAGGCGCTTTCCGCCTCTTTCCCGCTTGAGGTCTAGCTTGAGACGACCAAACCATCTCTGAAGCTCCCTCATGTGCAGCAAGCCCAGCCGAACTACCGTGTGGGCTGCTGCCATGAGCCCCAGGAGTGACATAACAGTGCCTGCTGTTGTCACGTGACACCGAGCTTCCAGCAACTGTGTTGTCAGTCGGAGAATGGGCTGGATACGCACGTCCGGGAGGCGCGCGTATCCCTCCTCCGAGTTCAACAGTACCCCCAGGTAAACTAACTGTTGAACTGGAGTCAGAGCGCTCTTGCTGAGGTTCACTGTGAACCCCAGGGTGGCAATATGGCTCAACACCTTCTGTGTGTGAGCGCAACTTCCTGCCTCTGACCTGGCAAGGATCAACCAGTCGTCCAGATAGGTCAAGATCCTTACCCCACTCACTCTCAAAGGCTCCACTGCCGCTTCCATACACTTGGTGAAGGTCCTGGGTGCCAGAGAGTAGCCGAACGGGAGTCGAGTGTATTGAAAACACCCGACCCTCGAGGGCGAAACGCAAGTACTTTCGATGTCTCTTGACTATCGGAATTTGAAAGTACGCGTCGGTCAGGTCGATAGATGTCATCCAATCTCCTGGACTTACACCTAATAGCAGTTTCTTGACCGTCAACATGCGAAACGGGCGGGTAGCTATGAACTTGTTCAAATAGCTGAGGGCCAGAATGGGCCTCCGACCCCCAGTCTTCTTCGCCACGAGGAAGTACCGGGAGTAAAACCCTGTCATCATCTCGGCTGCAGGGACCAGTTCTACGACCTCCTTCTGCAGCAGAGTAGACAACTCGTTTCTCAAACAGGATAATTCTCCTGCTCCGCCATACGCGTCCAGAGAATCCCTGAAAACGCGGGGGTTGACGGGCAAATTGTAGCGCATAGCCCCGCCTGATTACTCCCCCCAGCCAAGTGGGTCCCAGAAGTAAAACCAGGCGACTCCAAGCCGAATAATGTTCTGTCAGAACCGCAGCCCTGGCGAACCTTGGGTAGTCCTCCGGCCCGCCCCCTCGAACGTCCAAGAGCGGGCCGTAGACGAAAGGGCATCACACAAGCCGCGTCTCTATCTAATGAATGCACAGAGCATGTACTCGAGTTGGATTCACTAGAACCCCCACTCTCATACATAAAAACCGGCTCTGTGGGAGAAGCGCGCAAGTGCGCGTGAGACACCTCAGATGCGCGTCGTGCGTGTTCCCTTTCCCCCCCGGAAGTCTTCCCAACTCCCTGAGCACTTCTTAGTGTCACCGGAGCTGACAAAACCCGCGATGTGGAGGAATGTGCTGGAGAATTAAACCGGAGCTGATGTGAGTTCTTAGGTCGCGTGCGCGCCGGCACCGCATCACTCACCAGGTCCCGTACATTCTCAAGCTCCGCTGGCGGTCCAGACCTGCTCGTCACTCGTGAGATCCGACCACCACGCACCTCTCCAGTTGATCGACCAGACGGGGCGGAAGTTCCTCGCCCTCGCCCGGTCTCAGGACAGCGAGAAAACTCGCGCGTAAAAACACCAGGTTGCGTCAGTTCCATGCCGTTTCTCCGCCGCCAAACGTGACATCCTCCACGGTGCCAGTGCTTGTAGACAGCGCTGTGGGGGAAGGAACAACCTCCGGTCAACATAGACATGTCTGGACTGGTTCCACTCACCTCAGCTGTCAAGCTCTGTCGGGCACGAGCGCTGGTCGACGCGGAAGTATACACAGCTGACTCAGCCGGTCTCGCGGACCTCTGCTCGTCTGTAAACAAAACACATGTGGTTGGAGTCTGCCCCTCATTCGTGTGGACAGACTCCGTTATTACAGTCTCGGCATGACCCGGGCGAAGGGGTTTAAACCCTCCTTCGAACTGTGTTCTGAGAGGAAACTCTCGCCGTCTATGAACGGCGGAGCATGTTAGCTTAGCATTAGCGGCGAAAGTCTCTAATGACGCCTGTGAATACGTCACACTCATAGGCGGAAACACATGCACACTACTAACATCTCTCAGAACGAACCACAGAAACGTCATACGTTCTCTTGTTTTATTCCCGACACATTCCCTTGAATGAATAGGGGGGGGGGGGAGCCCTCGGCCGTCGACTCTGCTGCGGCTGCTGGCTCCCCGGCTCGTGCTGCGGATCTTGGCGACGCTCACTCGTCGCACGCCGCCGCTGTTGCCGATGTTGTTGGTGCTGCTGGGGTGGCTGGTCTCTGGTGACGCTTCCCCCCAGCACCAGATGATGATGCCGACGAACGGGATCTCCGTCTCCGCGTATCCCCGTCGCGCCTCGTCATCACGCCAAACGTGACGTCATCCATGACGTTTCTCCGCCAAACGTGACGTCATCCATGGCGCCGGGATTTTTTTGAAAGTCTCTAATGACGCCTGTGAATACGTCACATTCACAGGCGGAAACACATGCACACTAACACCTCTCAAGTGAACCCGTCGAGTGCGCTGCAGGAGGGCCATGTGGCCTGCAAGAGATACTCACCTGATCGCTCTCGCATACCTCATGGTCGACTCCATGCAGCGAGCCAGTCGTCCTCCTAGTCGACGTCTGTTCATGATCGAGGGACGACTCAGCTTGACTCATGACTACATGACACAATTTGGAGTACAATTACTGTATGCAGACATAAATACAAACAGAAGAGTGGCTAATACGCAAATTAGTGACGTCATCAAGTTTGCAATGTCACCGAAGCCGTGATGCTTATAAAACCAATAACACATCGTACTTGAAAGAATGTCGCAAACTTGATGACTTCACTAATTAAATGCATATTAGCCATAAGACAGTTTTTTTTTTTTACAGAAGTGGTTTTATTTATTATTATGGTGTGTTAATAAAAACAAACATTCAGTATGTACAAGAACACAGTCACATTTATCTCTATGTCTGCATACAGTAATTGTACTCCAAATTGTTGTAGATTTAAAAATACAGAATATTCCAACTAATTTATTTAGAATAATTGATGTAGTTATACTAAATGGTCACTAGATGGTAGTAATGTGTATAATAAAAATGAACTTAAATGAAGATGAATTAACTACGAGCGTTGACAAAACTATTTTGTACATCAAATACTACTTTGAATACTAGTGAAGCTAATTATTGGATCAATTATTTCCAGTTATTTCTAAACAAATGCTTGTTTGTATAACACAGTTAGATCAATGTTTGGACAGAGAATAATTGAATCTAAATATAAACTTTGACTACGATCCGTTAATTAACAGTGTTTACTTCATTAGTATATAATTCACATCAAAAGGTAGGATTTCGTCGCGTGTTTACTTTATTACAGCACTTAAATATCTTTGAAATCATTGTTGAAATACTTTGACTCTCCACGGCAAAAAGTTTCAAAACGCTTTCTAGCAAATCCCGCGCCATGCGCAGCTGTGATAGTTATGGCTGAACGATCTTCGTGTCTGTGAGAGAACCGTGTGGAGAACTTTATTAAGTAATAACTTCAAAACAGAGCAACGTCATGATGAATGACCTACTGCATTTTAAAGAGGACGATGTCAACATCTAGAACATGTGAATAAGTCCAGAGAGTTGGGTTTTCACAATAGGTGCCCTTTAAGTTGAGTTCTAACGGCGTTAGCACTGCTTCCAAACAAGAACAGAACATAAAAAGCATTAGCATTAAGGTGCATTGCTATCACATAAATCAAATCATCATCAAGGTCATATTAAAACAAATGAATAAAGAAACTCTTGTGAATAGAGATAGTCTCAAAACACTTCCGGTTGACAACCTCGAAACTCATGTGCTGTGTCTCAAATCTCATACTAGCATACTAAAAGATAGTATTTTTAGTGCGTTAGTGCGTCTCAATTCTTAGTATGCGAAATTTAGTGCGCCATGCACACTAAATTGGCGTAGTAACACGCCCACAATAATGACGTTGACGTTGTGAACGGAAGTTACGTCACTACCAGTCAAATGGAGGCGGCAAGAGAGCACGTTGAGAGCGACGCCCCCTCGGTCAATTTTTCAACTTTATACCGATGTAAGTTTTTCATTTCATATGTTTGCACTAGTGCTGTTGTATAGAAACGTCAGTAACGTATGTTTATGTGTATTTTGGACGAAAACGTGAATGCTAATGTTATTTTGCTAGCTTGCGAGCGAACAGTCACTAAACATACGTCATGACATGTACGTTACGTTTATTGTGGTATAAGATTTGTGTTCACAGCCGAATTGCTGAAGCTAGCGTATCAGCACAGTATATAAACAATATTGTTTTTACTGTTCTGAGTATAGATATTATTGTATTTATTTTCATTTAAAAATGTATTTATTTTTAAGGGGACAATGAAGACACAAGGGCCCTCATTGAGTGGCGATCTGCTAACGCTGGTAATGCAGCCATCACTGGCTATGAGTAAGTGAATGAACAACATATTTTATCATGCTAACATGAATGACACCTTAATAACTTACATGTTTGTAGACATTGATGTTACTGTAAGGAGTGTCATTGCATAGTTGTGTCAACTTGTATTTCAATCAGGGTGTTCATTAATGCCTGGGAGCTCGGGGGGAAGGTGACCCCAGCCTACGTCAAAAAGAAGTGGGAAAACCTTAAACAAGCGTACAAGGTTGGTTTTCAAGCTAAGATGTCCTGCTGGCATACACATTACACCATGTACTAACATTATTATAGGTTAAATGGCTTCATATGACAATAAGGATAGAGATGTAAAATATATCATTCCCTCTAATTCTTTCCTTCACAGAAGCTGAAGTGCCCCTCAACTGGGGTCAGCACAGAGGGGGGTGAAGTCGCATCCTGGAAGTGGTACACCTCGATGGATGAGGCGATTGGGGCAAGCCTTCGATAACACCGCATCGCCTCATCCTCCCAGGACGCGGTTGTGGTTGAACCCCCCTCCGTGCAGACCCCACGGCAAAGCGCATCCACAGCATCTACCCAGAAAAGGCGGCGGGATGTTGTGGATGTTGTGGATGTTGTGGATGCGCTGAATGAGCTCCAAGAAAAAGATGGACACTTTTTGGAGCTCCAGCAAATCAACACAAGAGAGCTTATGGAGAGAGAAGAGAAGAGGAGAAAAGATGACTCGGAGAAAGAGAAGAGGAGATACAGGCAGATGAGGGAGAGAGAAGAGAGGATCATGATGGAAATGAGTGAGGGTTGAGAGGAGAGACAAGGAGACTGCTGCCAGGGATGAGCGTCTCCTTGACATTCTGGCATCATCTTTAAAAAAAATAATTTATTTTTATTTTGTGTAATTTTTTTTGTAGAAAAAAATAAAGCTAGTGTAAGGACATATTTGTGACACATTTTAATAAGGAGTCATGACTGCTATGTACATTATTTATTGTTAGATATAGTCGTGCTCAGGCGCAACACACAACATTGCCATCCTGTGCCTGTCGTCTGCTCCACAGATGGCACCTGGGGCTGCTGGTTCTGGGTTGTGGTCGCCTGCTGCTCCCTCCACATCAGCATCCTCTGGCTCAAGCTCATCGCCGTTGCTGAGGCAGATGTTGTGCAATATGATGCAGCAGGCAACCACCTCCGGGACATAACGGATGTCCACCTCCAAGGCCTTCAGGAAGATGGACCTCCACCTTGTTTTAAGGATGCCAAAGGCTCTCTCCACAACACATCTGGCTTTTGCCAGGCGGGCGTTGTAGAGGGCCTGAAGATGGTTGTGGAGAGGCTGGCGGTACGGCGTCAACAGAGCAATGGGCTGGCGCAGGCAGGGGTAGCCACCGTCTCCAATGATACAGTACCCTGGTGGGGGGTACCTCCGTTCATAATAAAGAGGGCTGTGCTTCAGCACCCTCGCATCATGGGCAGAGCCTGGGAACCCCACAAAAATGTCTATAAATCTAGCTGTGCGGTCACACACAGCTTGAAACTGAATAGAATAAAATAATTTTCTATTAATGTAGCAGTCTGCGTCCTGGGTGGGTGGCTTCACCCGGACGTGGCAGCCATCAATGCTGCCAACAACATTGTGGAAGGCTGCTGTCCCAGCCAAACGGGCAAAACCAGCTCCCACCAGTGGCAGTTCCTCTTCTGACGGGTGACGGACGACCTTGGAGAGGAGGGTGAGGACCTTCGTGCTCGTATTATGTATGGCACGGTGGACTGTGGCTCGGTGCATGCCGAAAGCTCTTCCGACCACACGGTAAGAGGTCCCACTGGCTAACCAAAAAAGAAAAACTAATGCCTCAATGACGGGTCCCCAGCCATGGTCACTCGCCTCGCCAAGGGCAACCATCAGGGCATTAAAAGATGACCTGGAGAGGCGGAAGTCGGGACGGAGGTCTCCACCATCAAAATACAGTGCCAAAAGTGGCACTGTGGCATTTATTTGGCAGTACTGCCTGGGGTTCGGAGCCTGTTGGAGGAAAAAAAGTTCATGTTTTAATAAAGTTATATTAAGTAAATTTTCTTGTTTTCCTTTGTATTGCACTTTAAATGACCGAAACAAGTTATAAAATGCATTAGTGCATTAATGCATAAGTCATGCTCAGTATCCACTTTGAGACTTTATTTTAATATTGGAATTTTTACAATGCTGATATGTATATCCCAATCTGTTTCCTTCTTCCATCCACAATAATTTTTTCCTTCCCTTTAACACAGACCTACGTTTTTCTTTTTTTTATCCGATAGACCTGTTCCCTATCTCTAGTCTGTGCTCCCTTTTCCCTTCTTTCCTTACTTCACATAAAGTTTATTAGCAAAGAACACAGTTTATCAGGTAAAAAAATAAATATACTGTATATATATATATATATGCATATCTATCTCTCTATATATATATCTATATATAGATATATATAGATATATATATATATAATGATAATAATAATAATAATCTCTATTTATATGTATATATATATATATATATATATAAATTTATATTTTATATACTTACAGGTACATTTTCTGCCAGCAGTAGAAGGATTAGACATCTTCGCTGCTGATAGCGGCGTAAATATCTCTGGAATATTTCATTATTCATATTTTTCTTTACTTCTTTTTCTCACAAAGTTGCAAAACGTGCTGCCAGCAGGTGTCGATAGCGTTTCAACAGCTGATTGCAATCATCGTTAATTAATGTGATTTCCGGTTAGCGTGTAGCGCCAGTGTGTGATTTGAGACATAGACATAGACATAGAATTTGCGTACTAGTTAGTACATACACTAAATTGATGCATACTAACTTCTAGCATACTAAGAGTAGTATGCGATTTGAGACACATCAATGCTTAGGTCGGTCTGTCAAACTGAGCCTGAGAAACCTGGGTGTTGTATTTGATAAAGACATGTCTCTTGTTCGACACTGCAGTAAACTGACCAGAAACTGTTTCCTTCAACTGAGAAAAATCTCTAAACTTAGGAAAATGTTGTTGGAACATGATCTGGAGCTTGTAATCCATGCGTTTGTTTCTTCTCGCCTGGACTATTGTAACAGTTTGTTTTCATGTCTTAACAAGAAGAGCTGTCTCGTCTGCAGTTGATTCAGAACTCTGCAGCAAGAATTCTAACCCGCTCTACGGTAGTAGAAGAACTCACATTTCTCCGATCCTTAAAACTCTTCACTGGCTTCCAGTTTCTTTCAGGATCAACTTTAAAATTCTGGTTCTTACTTTCAGAGCTATTCATTGTCAGGCTCCTCCTTTCATCACTGATCTGATCCAGCCTTACACCCCAGCTCGGGCTCTGAGGTCTGTGGATCAGAATCTACTTATGGTTCCACGCACACGGCTCAGGACCAGAGGAGAGAAATCTTTTCAGGCTGTTGCTCCTAAGCTTTGGAACAATCTTCCTCTCTCTTTGCGCTTGATGGAGTCTACTGACTCCTTTAAGAAACATCCTAAGACGTTTCTATTTGTTCAGGCTTTTCCTTGATTTTCTGGAACTACTGTGTTGTTCTCAGTATTATCTTGATCTTTAAAGTATATACTTTTTTGACTATTGTTTTGATTGTTTAAGCGCTTTGTGACCCTGGTCTAGAAAAGCGCTATATAAATAAATATCTGAGTCTGAAGAGACTTTGTCTAAAGACTGAGCGTCTCTGGAAGTCCACTAAACTTGAGGTGCACAGACTTCACCTCAGGGATCTGATGTCTTCTTACAATGAGATGGTAGAAACTGCTAGATCTGATTACATCAGAAAACTGGTAGCAGCAAATAAGAAAAACCCCAAAGTGTTGTTTGACACGATTAATTCTCTCGTGTCTCCTGCTCCTCAAATCACGCCTGTCTTCTGTGAAACTGACAGCAATGCATTGTTGAGATTTTTTTTTAATTGACAAAATTAAATTGATCAAAGAGAAAATCTCTCCCCCTTAGTTTGGAACCCCTACTGTCTCTGAGCCCCTCTCCTCCTCTTGGTCTTCCTTCACTGCTGTATCTTTGGGTGATATTTCGGCACTAGTGAACAAGATGAAACCCTCCTCTTGCTCAGATGACGTCCTTCCTCGTAAGCTTTTTATTAAAGTATTTGATATAATTGGCACCTGGGTTACCAATATGGTGAACCTCTCCCTTTCCACAGGGGTTTTTCCCAATGCATTTAAACATGCCATTGTAGAGCCTCTGCTCAAAAAGCCAGGCTTAGACCCAACTGACCTCAGTAATTTCAGGCCTATTTCTAAGCTCCCTTTCTTGTCCAAGATCTTGGAGAAGGTGGTGTCTGAGCAGCTGTCTTTGTTCTTGGATCAGAGCGACATCCATGAGAAGTTTCAGTCTGGCTTCCGTAAACATCACTCTACGGAGTCAGCTTTACTGAAAGTGTCCAGTGACATCATGATGTCGGGTAAATTCACTGTTCTTTTGGATCTTTCCTCAGCCTTTGACACAGTTGATCACCAGATCCTGCTGAAAAGACTGAAAGATGAAGTGGGACTGTCTGGGTCTGTGTTAGAATGGTTCTCATCATACCTTTCTGGGCGCAGTTTCAGTGTATCTGCCAATCAAATGAGGTCTGAATCGGCAGATCTGATGTGTGGAGTCCCTCGAGGTTCTGTTCTGGGTCCTTTGTTGTTTTTGCTGTACTTGATTCCCCTCGGTAAAATCATTCAGAGATTTCCAGATGTTTCTTATCACATTTTTGCTGATGACATCCAGCTCTACTGCTCTTTTGATCCAACTGAGCCCAAGAGGCTGAACTTTTTAGTTAATTGTTTGCTAGAAATCAAACAATGGCTGAGTGAAAACACTCTGCAGCTAAATGTGGACAAAACTGAAACTCTGGTGATTGCTCCTGATGATAAGGTTCCAGGGTTGAGTCAGTACTTGGGTGACTTAGGTCAGTCTGTCAAACTGAGCCTGAGAAACCTGGGTGTTGTATTTGATAAAGACATGTCAAGAGAACAGCGCACCCAAGTGGTCAGTAGGTTCCACTACAGTTATTGTTATCATTTGACATCAATGGTTACAGTTGCTTATAATGTAAGTAATTGGTTTTGGTTTTCAGTATGGACATCCATAATACGCTGACAAGAAAAAGTAACAAGGAGAGCGAGCAGGAAGCAGCGCCATCCATGTCTACTGAAAACACAAGCACTGAAGTCAACCTGAACACTGGAGTGAACATTCAAACTGAGAGTAGCTGCAGCTAAAAAGGCTTTAGCTGCAGCTACTATATATATATATATATATATATATATATATACCTACTTATATTGTCACGATGGTCATTTGGTGCCCTTTAAAAAAACATATTTTTCAGCAACTGGGCTTCATCAAGTAGTCAAACAGATCACACATCACACCTCACATGATTTTGTTCAATTAGATGAAAACTTATTTGATTGTTCAATCCAGTTGTTTTTAGTGCTTATGTTTTTAGTAGAAGTGAAGCTGTGGTGCTTTAGTTTAATAAATGGAGACAGCACTAAACGTTGTTGTTGGTTGTTAGATTTTTTTTTATTTTGGGATCAACCGTCACTTTTTAGTAATGAGAGAATTATTTCTCTGTACTGTACGAGTCGTCCCAGAGCCATTGTTCAGCCTGAAGCCAATACGTTTTTAGGTTGAAATGTTTCCCCCCTCTGAAAAAATGTAATTTTGATGTTTTTCTGCAGCCGGGTCTGAACTGGATATACCTGTTCTAGAGGGCGGCAGCATCTGATGTGGCCCCTATGTATATATGTGCACAGGTTTCCAAAGTAAGATTCCAAACTGAGTCATTTGTTATTGCTATTGTTAGTAATCATCCATCGTTATTCGTCAGATAAAATAGGACATTTGTCCGCATTACTCTTTTTCTAAAGAAGTCATCAGAATGCCTGTAAATAATACAAGTTACCATTTAGATTTGCTCTTGCTCTTATTTTGAAGGTTCCTATATGAACTGTGTCAACCTATGTATATATATGTGGCTAGTGGGAAACTAACGATTCAGTTCTCCTGAGGTGGCCGATAGTCATCATGTTCTTTGTTTTTCTAGGGTTGGCTTTTTTTCAGAGCTGTGGTGAGTTTGAATCTATAATATTTTTTTTAAACAAATAATATAACAACAACTTCTTTATTTGAATCGCCGGGAGCACTTAGAGCAGGGGTCGGGAACCTTTTTCATTCAGAGAGCCATGAAAGCAAAATATTTGGAAATTTATTTCAGTGAGAGCCATATAAATAATATTCAGATGTAAGAATCTGTGCTTGACACAAATTCAAGCCCTTTTCCTTTGTTCATCAAAATCAACAAAAAATTCAGACGGGTTCATCCCTTTCCATGCCTCCATTTCAATATGTCCATCATATTTAAATGAAGCACAAGACTAAAATTTCTCCATTTCTGTGATCATGAAAAAACAAAAACAAATGAAAACATGAATTCAAACTAACAGTTTATATTTGTTAATTTTAAACATGTCTGACATGAATCACACAAGTGGATTAATTAAATTTCAGATGAAGTTTAGTGAGAATAAAACTGTTCATCAGTAACTTCACATCATCATCGCTCTGTCTGATCGTCTCTGACGTCATTAGAATGTGTGTCTCACCTGTACCTGTTTAACGTGTTTGTGTTTCTGCGTATTCTTATTACATTCGTGAGATAAAGGTAATTTACAAATAGTCATCATGTGATGGTTTATTAATACAAGTGTGTTTTAAGGACCGCGATCACAAAAGGAAAACCAGCATTTGTTGCGCTTTCATTGAAACCTGCAGCTTAACTTTGATGGACCTGACGTCATGTTTCTGTGACTCTCGTAGAGAAGAACCTGAAGCGATCAAACGCGCATTATTTTGTTCGATATATTATTTAAAAAAAACAAGCTTATAATTCTATATCGTTTTTCTGAATTGCGTAAAATGACTGTCGCACGTTTTGCTCTTTTTATTCTCGATTCATATGATCTTTTCCGTGCGTTCAGTGGAAGAGGCGGGAGCTCTGATTGGCTGCTGTGCATGTCAATCAAATTTTCAACTGATAATCGGCGCAATAACCATTTGATTAATATGCACAGCAGCCAATCAGAGCTCTCTTTACTATTTTCTTATATCATATTTTATTAAATCACGCGATCTACTCGCAACAGCTTCGGTCGATCGCGATCGACGTATTGCCCACCCCTGAAACAAGTGATAATATTTTATGTTTTATCTGAAAAGCCGAAATCTGCGAGCCAGATGCAACCATCAAAAGAGCCACACCTGGCTCGCGAGCCATAGGTTCCCGACCCCTGACTTAGAGTCCCAAATAATTCTGTCTTAAAAACAACATGTTTTAACGTCTGTCAGTGATAGTTGTTTGTGTCTCTGTGCTGCAGCTGGGCACTTGAGGTTCTCCTCTTACTTTGGGGACCACATGGTTCTCCAGAAGGCTCCTCAGAGAGCAGTGGTCTGGGGTTATGCAGGTGAAGGTGCGGAACTCTCTCTTACCCTGACAGGACCAGTCACACAACAATCCTCGATGATCACCGTTAAGGGAGGTATGAGTCCTGCTAGTCCAGTCTAGAAAATGTAATTAAAATTAATTAAATTCGAATTCTGTTTTCAGCACAATCTCTCAATCACTTTATTAAATATTTGATACATTATTATTAATATTATGGTTCTTACATTGTGCACTTGTTATCTTCATAGTTAAGATAAAAGAAAACTAAATGTAAATATTGTTACAAAAACTTTGTTTCAAAAATGTACTTTTAATCTCATGGTCTTTTTTTTTTTTTAGGTATCTGGAGGGCCGTCCTTGATCCAGTGTCACCTGGTGGCCCCTACAATCTGACCGTCCACGATCACGACAGCACCGCCGTTTTGAGAGAAGTGTTGTTCGGGGACGTTTGGCTGTGCGGAGGTCAAAGCAACATGTATTTCAAGATGTCCGAGGTTTGTAAGAGTTCCTGTGTTCCTGTAATTCACACATTCCTAACAATAGAAACATGTCCTCAATAGATCTTCAACTCATCGATGGAGATAAATACTTCTTCCACGTACCATCAAGTCAGGCCGTTTATGGCGTCTTTACGGCGGAGTGACATCGAGCTGACAGATCTGGAGGGTGTGGACATCTCCTGGGCGGTACCGACACCGGGTAACCTTATCTTTCTTTGTTTCATCGACTACAATTACTGTGTTTCCACATGATTGATCTGAGAAACACGTCTAGTCCAGAAACGCTTTATCTTTCTTATAATTCAATATTCTTTCATACATAGCCTTTTAGTACACATCATACTACATAGCCTAGCTTGTTTATTTGCAACACAAAAATGAAAAAACATGAATATATGTTTAATGTGTTATTTGTACATTTAAAAAAATATATATATTATATTAATTAAATCAATAGATAATGTTTTCTAATACTGCTTTTCAGAGAATTTGGCAGATTTCTCGGCTGTTTGCGGATTGTTCGGACGCTACATGTACGACGTACTCAAGTACCCGATCGGTCTGGTGGAGTCCTGCTCGGGCGGGTCACCCATCGAGGCGTGGTCGTCGTCCAGAGCTCTTCGGCGCTGCGGACTTGACGCGGTAGCAGCGAAGTAAGAACCCGTGATGTCTTTAATTTACTCTCAGGTTCCCACAGTTGTGATTCCTTCCTCTCTTGTCCAGTGATCACAACAACAGTGTGCTCTGGAACGCCATGATCCACCCGCTGGTCAACATGACCATCAAGGGAGTCCTGTGGTACGAAGGTAAAGACCACACACATCAACTCTGTGACGGCACAACTTGATGTTACTCTCTCTCAGGGGAAAGAAATGCAGAGTATCACCGTCATGAGTACAACTGCTCTTTCCCTGCCATGATTGACGACTGGAGGAAGAAGTTCCATCAAGGTTCTGGCGGCCAGACGGAGATCGACTTTCCCTTCGGATTTGTTCAGGTGCAAACGTTTACATTTCAAAGATGCTATTGTGGATCTCACACATTTTATCTCCACGCAGCTTTCCGGGTATAAAAAAGGCAGCAAGGACGACGGCTTCCCGGAAATCCGGTGGCACCAAACCGCAGACTTTGGTTTTGTGCCAAACAAACGCATGCCAAAGACGTTCATGGCTGTGGCCATGGATCTTCCAGATTATGCTTCACCCTATGGCACGTAAGTAACATACGAACGGTGTGTTGGGGTTTCTGTTCTATGTTATTCATATGCAGTTGTGGAAACTAAGGTTCAAGAGTATGACTTAAAGGTTATTCAACCTTTTTTTTTTTTTTGCCTTATTGTTTCTTTGCATTTATCTCTTAATCTAGTATTTTCTTCCCTCTTACAGTATTTCAGTCTCTATTTCACTATTTTCACTAAATAGTCTAATTCCCAAAGAACAATATCATCAATTTCACTCACATCAAGATGGAATGGTTAAGTATAGTCTAGTCTCTATAGCAGGGGTCGGGAACCTATGGCTCGCGAGCCAGGTGTGGCTCTTTTGATGGTTGCATCTGGCTCGCAGATTTCGGCTTTTCAGATAAAACATAAAATATTATCACTTGTTTCAGGGGTGGGCAATACGTCGATCGCGATCTAAGCTGTTGCGAGTAGATCGCGTGATTTAATAAAATATGATATAAGAAAATAGTAAAGAGAGCTCTGATTGGCTGCTGTGCATGTCAATCAAATGGTTATTGTGCCGATTGCTTGAAAATTTGATTGACATGCACAGCAGCCAATCAGAGCTCCTGCCTCTTCCACTGAACGCACGGAAATGATCATATGAATTGAGAATAAAAAGAGCAAAACGTGCGACAGTCATTTTACGCAATTCAGAAAAACGATATAGAATTATAAGCTTTTTTTTCTTAAATAATATATCGAACAAAATAATGCGCGTTTGATCGCTTCAGGTTCTTCTCTACGAGAGTCACAGAAACATGACGTCAGGTCCATTAAAGTTAAGCTGCAGGTTTCAATGAAAGCGCAACAAATGCTGGTTTTCCTTTTGTGATCGCGGTCCTTAAAACACACTTGTATTAATACACCATCACATGATGACTATTTGTAAATGACCTTTATCTCACGAATGTAATAAGAATACGCAGAAACACAAACGCGTTAAACAGGTACAGGTGAGACACACATTCTAATGACGTCAGAGACGATCAGACAAAGCGATGATGATGTGAAGTTACTGATGAACAGTTTTATTCTCACTAAACTTCATCTGAAATTTAATTAATCCACTTGTGTGATTAATATCAGACATGTTTAAAATTAACAAATATAAACTGTTATTTTGAATTCAATTTTTTCATTTGTTTTTGTTTTTTCATGATCACAGAAATGGAGAATTTTTAGTCTTGTGCTTCATTTAAATATGATGGACATATTGAAATGGAGGCATGGAAAGGGATGAACCCGTCTGAATTCTTTGTTGATTTTGATGAACAAAGGAAAAAGGGCTTGAATTCGTGTCAAGCACAGATTCTTACATCTGAATATTATTTATATGGCTCTCACTGAAATAAATTTCCAAATATTTTGCTTTCATGGCTCTCTGAGTGAAAAAGGTTCCCGACCCCTGCTCTATAGTATAGTCTGGAGGTGACAAGTCAGCAGCTCTAGACAGAGTCACTTTTAAGTAGTTAAAATAAAGTTCTGCATTCGTCAACCACTCAAGTTTTTGTTTAGTGTTCTTATGCCTGCTTTCATCATAGCTCTGAGCGGAGCAATCAGAGTATGGTATTTTGGCCCAAAGTTCCTGGGGGCATGAAAGCCAAATATGTGCCACTTTTTTTCTCACGCGTTGATACTCAAATGGAATACAAGTACTGCAAGTACTACAAGTATAATCGGATAATGATACCAGATGATACAAACGGTGTCGAGACGAGACCAACGGTGTCGAGACGATACCAACGGTGTCGAGAAGTTATTTTATCTTTGTTTAAGAACCAATATAACCAACATCGTTTCCCTCAGGATTCATCCTCGCTACAAACAAGACGTAGCCTACAGGCTGAGTTTGGGCGCGAGGGCGGTGGCGTATAATGAGGACGTATCCTTCGCCGGACCGTTCCCCCAAAACATTCTGATGGACTCCAGGTCCTTCTACATCATCTACGACCAGGAAGTGTGGGCCTGGCAGCATCTCACCATCTTCGAGGTGAGTTTGTCCACTTGTTGTCCCTCTTGTATGGATTTTTAAAAAGCTGCAGTTGATGAATGAGTTTGAAAATGACTTTTGAAGGCCAGAATTTAAATGAAAAACTTTTGATTAACTAACTAACGGAATCATAAGGATGTCAGCCTTTTCATTGAAAAAAACCCAGTAAAGATGTAGGACTTTTCACAGGATAAAAACCTGAAGGATGTCTGACTTTATTTTCAAGTGATGTCTGGAGGAGAATAGCCACACATTCAAGACATTAAGGATTTATTCATGAACTAGAAAGGTGTCTAGAAGAGTCAAGAGTCAGTTTTGAGGAAGAGTTGAGAGCCTTAAGGCTCGATAAGTTAGTTTTGAAAAAACACATATATATATATATATATATATATATATATATATATATATATATATTTATATATATATATACACACATCTCTTGCACTCCTGCAGATCTGTTGCGAGGGCTCTCCATGTGAGTCTCCCGGACACTGGAACCCCGCTCCCATGATAGAGATGGGACGGACCACCATCGAGGTGTCTGCCTTTTACTGTTCGGGAACCTCAAAGGTCGCCGCCCTTCGATACGCTTGGACCGACTGGCCCTGCAACTTCAAGCTCTGCCCCATCTACAGCAAAGACCAAGTGTTGCCTGCACCGACGTTCGTCTTGTTTATGCGACCGAACCGAACTCTGCCTTTGCCCGAAAAATTATAGTCGACCATCTTTTTTCTTTGACTCACTGTAACATACCATGATGTCACAAGATATATGTATATACGTTTTGGCAAATATGAGCATGTTTTCTTTAATGTTTGATGCTCTGTACATGATGTCATTGTATATTCTGTTTGTGTTTGTTGTTTTGAATGGTGGGGAAATTGGGGGGAAGTTTTTTTTATGGGTTGATGGGAGGGGAGACGCGAGTGTGAGGTGAGGGGAGACACCTGCATGGAACCAGGGGAGACACGGAAGAGAAGCACGATCAAGATGGACAAACTATCCGAGCACATTCAAGCGGGGATTATTCTTTCTGTCTAAAGGACATTCACTCATCACGCCAGAACTCCGATAAGTAGTTTGTTTTTTGATTTAATCTGTCGTTGATGCAGTGATTGCGCGCTTGATGACGCGACTTTTTCGGACCTTAACATGGACAAGAACATTGGACTGGTGTTTAAGTTGTTTTGTTTCATGACAAACTGTTTATTTAATCCCTCCGTTATGGACTTCCATTTATTATTAAATTTATTTTTATTATTTATTTCCTCACTTTTTCTTTCTCGGAAAGTGTTTGATTATGTGGGCGGGTCATTCATTCATTCATTCATTTTTTTTCCACCAGAAATTGGGGGCCCCTGGTTGACACTTTATTGCTCAGTTGATAAAAGCGACTGTGGTGGCTCTGAACTGTGGCGCGACGAGCAGTTTCCCTGCGACGACTGCGGGATTTCTCCAGCAAAAGGGGGAAAAACAAGTCACTTTTAACTTCCCCGTCGAGTCAGCGAGATGGAGAAATGCGGTTTATTTTTGGTAACGCACACATGCTCTCGAACCTATCGCTCCCCAGTGGCGGGTGTTGTGTTGTCTGGTGCAGGATGTGTCACATGTTGACATCTGTCGCGCTACATCTGGTCGCTGGAGTGATTTGTAGGGTGAGAATCCAGACTCGTGCAAAAAGAAACATACTGATGAGTATAACAGAGGTCCTAGAACAATTCAAGAGACACTTAAATCAACACATTAGATGCCCTTTAATAAGGTGACCCGCAAGCGGAAGACAATAAACAGCAGACAGGAGAAAAGTTACAAAAAAACAAAAAAACAATTTAGGAAAGGAAAGCAAGGGGGTAGATTCCAACAGGGCAGCCAGACGCACAATCCACTGAGGGGGAAGAATTACAGTCAAATCGAGGAACAAGTTGGAACAGCAAGCAGGTAGAACGTAGTGGAGTCAGAATTAACCAGGTAGGACTGGAAACGGGCTGACAACTGCTGGCTGGAGATCAGCCCCTTAAATCTGTCCGGGCTGATGGATTGATCAGCAGTAGCTGTGCGTTTCTGCCAACAACTGTCAAAGAAAAAGAAAGTGGCGAAGCATGAAGTACTTTGGCAAAATAAAACAAAATCGAAGTGGATCGTGACAGTAACTTTAACAATAAAATTCAGTTTTTTTACCTAATTAATAACTTGTGATCTCTTTAAAACAAAATTCTTCTTGTTACTTGTTTATATTTCTAATTGTCCGCATCATATAAGGCTCTTTTTCTGAATACCTTTTTTCTCCAACTTTAATCAAAGTCTTACCAAGAGCTTTTTTGTATTTTGATGTCATACAATTCTTAAAACTTAGGTGAATTTAATCTCTAAAATTTTCATTAATCTTGACTGACACTTCCTGTTCTCTCAGTTCTTCAACTTCGCCTTGGTGCCTCTGTACCTGCGGACCACCTTCACGGGCTGCTGTGCTTTCGTCTGGGCCACTTTCCTCTGCTTCTCCCGCCAGAACGGCGATGGCACCGCCAGATCACATCAATGATGACTTTACCATGATGGGTGATGACAATCTTGATTACAATCCCATATCATCCAATGGGCAACGGACTTGTTGAGAGGCCCTCCCAAGTCAGGCCCTCCCAAGTCAGTCCAAAGCCAAATGGCCCCAGATGTTACAGATGCTAACCTTTTGCTATAACTGCACTGTATATGAAACGACTGGGTTTGCACCATTTTTGCTCATGTTTGGCAGGACACCACGGTTACCTGTTGATGTTGTGTTCCAGCATACTCTCCCTGATTCCACTGTTGTTGACCGTCATGAGTTTGTGTCTCGGTCGAAGCAGGATATATCCGAGGCTGCTCAAATTGCCTGTGGAACAGTCGAACACAGCAGGCTCGCCAGGCCAAAAACTATAACCGCAGAGCTCGGGGCATGTCTCTTGCTGTTGGTGATCGGGTTCTGCTCGCTAACCGCGCTGAGAGGCGTGAAAAGAAGCTTGCTGACAAGTGGAAGTCTACTGTGAGTCTAGATCCATGTCTACTCCATCAGACACCCAGTAACTCAAAGTCAAACAGTGGTTCACAGAAATTTGCTGCTCCCTGTGAACTTTGTGTCCACTGACAATGACCCTGACATCGACCCCGCTGACCCTAGTGACTGTTATTTGGAACATGATGCAACTCAGGTAGCAGACGTGGTAAGTGGTGATCAATCCAGACACGATGTTTGGCTCGGACAGGTTGAGGGAGGCTGGAGAGAAGAGTGACAAAGATGATTGTGACAGTCTGAGTAGTGTCTCCTCTGAAGAACCACTGTGCTCAACGGATGCTGTAGCTTGAGATGATACTTTTGAGGTTCGGAGCGATGAGGCTGAAACCTGTGTTTCACATGTGGATCTTACTGTTCATACTCCGCCCTCCTCTGGTCCAGTTGATGTTGAGCAGCCTTCTGACCACCTTGATGACTCGGTGATAGACCCACTCGGACATGATGGTGTGGTTTGGGCACAGCCCCCATCCATTCACACGAGGTCAGGGAGACCTACATGTCCACCTACACGACTAATATGTGAGATGAACCAACAGTTGACGCACATTTCAAACTCAAGTCCTTTCCCTTTCTTTTTTCAAAAATGTTCTTTCGGGTTAATTGTAGTTGATCGTGTTGATCCTGACATTGTGTAAACCTTTGCTTTATGTGTATGTTGTGTTATTATCGGTTATGTAAGATGTAAATGGCATCTTATGAGTCAAAGTTGAGCAAAGGATCAGGCCAATCTTTGACTTTCTTGCTTCCAACGGAAGAGTCAGCAGCTCAATATGCTGCACTGAGGTCTTTTTTGTCTAATGTAATATTGTTCCTTCAAGTTTTTTTTTTTGTTTACATATTGTTATGGTTGGTCCCTGTTACCCAGTTTTAGCAGAATTTAAGGGGGGTGTATGTAACATAGTGAAGGACTGTGCATTACATTCACTAAAATGGGGTAACAGTGCCACCTACTTTAAAAATATTGTTTTTTCTGCAATGAGTTTGGAGGATGGGATCGCTCTGTGTCTGTTTGTTTTATTTTCTATCGTGTAACTTATATATTTGTTGTGTGGTGTTTCTAGAGCAAAAGCAACGAGTGTGTGAGCCATTCATCCTCAAACAGTATTTTGATTTACATGCAGGTATGTGTGATATTCTTTCGTGAATTGTTATCATTTTATTAATATGTTCCTTGGTATATATATGATCACCCTTCTGTATATGTTTAGGGGAATTGTGTGATGCCTCGAGGACTGCAATGAGAGCGAAAGCAACAAGTGTGTGAGCGATTCATCCTTGAACAGTATTTTGATTTACATGCAGAATCCTACAAAATAAAAGACAAGTGATCCACCACGCGCAGCTTCATTGGTTGAATCAGAAGAGGGATGAGCCAAAGGTTTCATTAATTTACAAGAGGGAAACAAACGATTCAGTTCTCCTGATAGTGGCCGATAGTCATCATGTTCTTTGAAGGCGTTTTTCTAGGTTTGGCTTTTTTTCAGAGCTGTGGTGAGTTTGAATCTCTTATCATTTTTAATATAACAACTTCTTTTTTTTAATTGCCAGGAGCACTTAGAGTCTCAAATAAATCTGTCTTAAAAACAACATGTTTTAACGTTCTGTCTGTCAGTGATAGTTGTTTGTGTCTCTGTGCTGCAGCTGGGCACTTGAGGTTCTCCTCTTACTTTGGGGACCACATGGTTCTCCAGAAGGCTCCTCAGAGAGCAGTGGTCTGGGGTTATGCAGGTGAAGGTGCGGAACTCTCTCTTACCCTGACAGGACCAGTCACACAACAATCCTCGATGACCACCGTTAAGGGAGGTATGAGTCCTGCTAGTCCAGTCTAGAAAACGTAATTAAAATTAATTAAATTCGAATTCTGTTTTCAGCACAATCTCTCCATCACTTTATTAAATATTTGATACATTATTATTAATATTATGGTTCTTACATTGTACACTTGTTATCTTCATAGTTAAGATAAAAGAAAACTAAATGTAAATATTGTTACAAAAACTTTGTTTCAAAAATGTACTTTTAATCTCATGGTCTTTTTTTTTTTTTAGGTATCTGGAGGGCCGTCCTTGATCCAGTGTCACCTGGTGGCCCCTACAATCTGACCGTCCACGATCACGACAGCACCGCCGTTTTGAGAGAAGTGTTGTTCGGGGACGTTTGGCTGTGCGGAGGTCAAAGCAACATGTATTTCAAGATGTCCGAGGTTTGTAAGAGTTCCTGTGTTCCTGTAATTCACACATTCCTAACAATAGAAACATGTCCTCAATAGATCTTCAACTCATCGATGGAGATAAATACTTCTTCCACGTACCATCAAGTCAGGCCGTTTATGGCGTCTTTACGGCGGAGTGACATCGAGCTGACAGATCTGGAGGGTGTGGACATCTCCTGGGCGGAACCGACACCGGGTAACCTTATCTTTCTTTGTTTCATCGACTACAATCACTGTGTTTCCACATGATTGATCTGAGAAACACGTCTAGTCCAGAAACGCTTTATCTTTCTTATAATTCAATATTCTTTCATACATAGCCTTTTAGTACACATCATACTACATAGCCTAGCTTGTTTATTTTCAACACAAAAATGAAAAAACATGAATATATGTTTAATGTGTTATTTGTACATTTAAAAAAAAAAAAATATGATATTAATTAAATCAATAGATAATGTTTTCTAATACTGCTTTTCAGAGAATTTGGCAGATTTCTCGGCTGTTTGCGGATTGTTCGGACGCTACATGTACGACGTACTCAAGTACCCGATCGGTCTGGTGGAGTCCTGCTCGGGCGGGTCACCCATCGAGGCGTGGTCGTCGTCCAGAGCTCTTCGGCGCTGCGGACTTGACGCGGTAGCAGCGAAGTAAGAACCCGTGATGTCTTTAATTTACTCTCAGGTTCCCACAGTTGTGATTCCTTCCTCTCTTGTCCAGTGATCACAACAACAGTGTGCTCTGGAACGCCATGATCCACCCGCTGGTCAACATGACCATCAAGGGAGTCCTGTGGTACGAAGGTAAAGACCACACACATCAACTCTGTGACGGCACAACTTGATGTTACTCTCTCTCAGGGGAAAGAAATGCAGAGTATCACCGTCATGAGTACAACTGCTCTTTCCCTGCCATGATTGACGACTGGAGGAAGAAGTTCCATCAAGGTTCTGGCGGCCAGACGGAGATTGACTTTCCCTTCGGATTTGTTCAGGTGCAAACGTTTACATTTCAAAGATGCTATTGTGGATCTCACACATTTTATCTCCACGCAGCTTTCCGGGTATAAAAAAGGCAGCAAGGACGACGGCTTCCCGGAAATCCGGTGGCACCAAACCGCAGACTTTGGTTTTGTGCCAAACAAACGCATGCCAAAGACGTTCATGGCTGTGGCCATGGATCTTCCAGATTATGCTTCACCCTATGGCACGTAAGTAACATACGAACGGTGTGTTGGGGTTTCTGTTCTATGTTATTCATATGCAGTTGTGGAAACTAAGGTTCAAGAGTATGACTTAAAGGTTATTCAACCTTTTTTTTTTTTTTGCCTTAGTGTTTCTTTGCATTTATCTCTTAATCTAGTATTTTCTTCCCTCTTACAGTATTTCAGTCTCTATTTCACTATTTTCACTAAATAGTCTAATTCCCAAAGAACAATATCATCAATTTCACTCACATCAAGATGGAATGGTTAAGTATAGTCTAGTCTCTATAGCAGGGGTCAGGAACCTATGGCTCGCGAGCCAGGTGTGGCTCTTTTGATGGTTGCATCTGGCTCGCAGATTTCGGCTTTTCAGATAAAACATAAAATATTATCACTTGTTTCAGGGGTGGGCAATACGTCGATCGCGATCGAAGCTGTTGCGAGTAGATCGCGTGATTGAATAAAATATGATATAAGAAAATAGTAAAGAGAGCTCTGATTGGCTGCTGTGCATGTCAATCAAATGGTTATTGTGCCGATTGCTTGAAAATTTGATTGACATGCACAGCAGCCAATCAGAGCTCCTGCCTCTTCCACTGAACGCACGGAAATGATCATATGAATTGAGAATAAAAAGAGCAAAACGTGCGACAGTCATTTTACGCAATTCAGAAAAACGATATAGAATTATAAGCTTGTTTTTCTTAAATAATATATCGAACAAAATAATGCGCGTTTGATCGCTTCAGGTTCTTCTCTACGAGAGTCACAGAAACATGACGTCAGGTCCATTAAAGTTAAGCTGCAGGTTTCAATGAAAGCGCATCAAATGCTGGTTTTCCTTTTGTGATCGCGGTCCTTAAAACACACTTGTATTAATACACCATCACATGATGACTATTTGTAAATTACCTTTATCTCACGAATGTAATAAGAATACGCAGAAACACAAACGCGTTAAACAGGTACAGGTGAGACACACATTCTAATGACGTCAGAGACGATCAGACAAAGCGATGATGATGTGAAGTTACTGATGAACAGTTTTATTCTCACTAAACTTCATCTGAAATTTAATTAATCCACTTGTGTGATTAATATCAGACATGTTTAAAATTAACAAATATAAACTGTTATTTTGAATTCAATTTTTTCATTTGTTTTTGTTTTTTCATGATCACAGAAATGGAGAATTTTTAGTCTTGTGCTTCATTTAAATATGATGGACATATTGAAATGGAGGCATGGAAAGGGATGAACCCGTCTGAATTCTTTGTTGATTTTGATGAACAAAGGAAAAAGGGCTTGAATTTGTGTCAAGCACAGATTCTTACATCTGAATATTATTTATATGGCTCTCACTGAAATAAATTTCCAAATATTTTGCTTTCATGGCTCTCTGAGTGAAAAAGGTTCCCGACCCCTGCTCTATAGTATAGTCTGGAGGTGACAAGTCAGCAGCTCTAGACAGAGTCACTTTTAAGTAGTTAAAATAAAGTTCTGCATTCGTCAACCACTCAAGTTTTTGTTTAGTGTTCTTATGCCTGCTTTCATCATAGCTCTGAGCGGAGCAATCAGAGTATGGTATTTTTAAATTAAATGTCTCTGACACTAATCTTTGTGGACAGTTGGGCGAGGTATTGTTCTAGGCCCGCATCTCAGGATAATTGCTGCAATTGTAGATGTCACCCTTTGGGAACTGGCCCAAAGTTCCTGGGGGCATGAAAGCCAAATATGTGCCACTTTTTTTCTCACGCGTTGATACTCAAATGGAATACAAGTACTGCAAGTACTACAAGTATAATCGGATAATGATACCAGATGATACCAACGGTGTCGAGACGAGACCAACGGTGTCGAGACGATACCAACGGTGTCGAGAAGTTATTTTATCTTTGTTTAAGAACCAATATAACCAACATCGTTTCCCTCAGGATTCATCCTCGCTACAAACAAGACGTAGCCTACAGGCTGAGTTTGGGCGCGAGGGCGGTGGCGTATAATGAGGACGTATCCTTCGCCGGACCGTTCCCCCAAAACATTCTGATGGACTCCAGGTCCTTCTACATCATCTACGACCAGGAAGTGTGGGCCTGGCAGCATCTCACCATCTTCGAGGTGAGTTTGTCCACTTGTTGTCCCTCTTCTATGGATTTTTAAAAAGCTGCAGTTGATGAATGAGTTTGAAAATGACTTTTGAAGGCCAGAATTTAAATGAAAAACTTTTGATTAACTAACTAACGGAATCATAAGGATGTCAGCCTTTTCATTGAAAAAAACCCAGTAAAGATGTAGGACTTTTCACAGGATAAAAACCTGAAGGATGTCTGACTTTATTTTCAAGTGATGTCTGGAGGAGAATAGCCACACATTCAAGACATTAAGGATTTATTCATGAACTAGAAAGGTGTCTAGAAGAGTCAAGAGTCAGTTTTGAGGAAGAGTTGAGAGCCTTAAGGCTCGATAAGTTAGTTTTGAAAAAACACACATATATATATATATATATATATATATATATATATATATATATATATATATATATTTATATATATATATACACACATCTCTTGCACTCCTGCAGATCTGTTGCGAGGGCTCTCCATGTGAGTCTCCCGGACACTGGAACCCCGCTCCCATGATAGAGATGGGACGGACCACCATCGAGGTGTCTGCCTTTTACTGTTCGGGAACCTCAAAGGTCGCCGCCCTTCGATACGCTTGGACCGACTGGCCCTGCAACTTCAAGCTCTGCCCCATCTACAGCAAAGACCAAGTGTTGCCTGCACCGACGTTCGTCTTGTTTATGCGACCGAACCGAACTCTGCCTTTGCCCGAAAAATTATAGTCGACCATCTTTTTTCTTTGACTCACTGTAACATACCATGATGTCACAAGATATATGTATATACGTTTTGGCAAATATGAGCATGTTTTCTTTAATGTTTGATGCTCTGTACATGATGTCATTGTATATTCTGTTTGTGTTTGTTGTTTTGAATGGTGGGGAAATCGGGGGGAAGTGTTTTTAATGGGTTGATGGGAGGGGAGACGCGAGTGTGAGGTGAGGGGAGACACCTGCATGGAACCAGGGGAGACACGGAAGAGAAGAACGATCAAGATGGACAAACTATCCGAGCACATTCAAGCGGGGATTATTCTTTCTGTCTAAAGGACATTCACTCATCACGCCAGAACTCCGATAAGTAGTTTGTTTTTTGATTTAATCTGTCGTTGATGCAGTGATTGCGCGCTTGATGAAGCGACTTTTTCGGACCTTAACATGGACAAGAACATTGGACTGGTGTTTAAGTTGTTTTGTTTCATGACAAACTGTTTATTTAATCCCTCCGTTATGGACTTCCATTTATTATTAAATTTATTTTTATTATTTATTTCCTCACTTTTTCTTTCTCGGAAAGTGTTTGATTATGTGGGCGGGTCATTCATTCATTCATTTTTTTTCCACCAGAAATTGGGGGCCCCTGGTTGACACTTTATTGCTCAGTTGATAAAAGCGACTGTGGTGGCTCTGAACTGTGGCGCGACGAGCAGTTTCCCTGCGACGACTGCGGGATTTCTCCAGCAAAAGGGGGAAAAACAAGTCACTTTTAACTTCCCCGTCGAGTCAGCGAGATGGAGAAATGCGGTTTATTTTTGGTAACGCACACATGCTCTCGAACCTATCGCTCCCCAGTGGCGGGTGTTGTGTTGTCTGGTGCAGGATGTGTCACATGTTGACATCTGTCGCGCTACATCTGGTCGCTGGAGTGATTTGTAGGGTGAGAATCCAGACTCGTGCAAAAAGAAACATACTGATGAGTATAACAGAGGTCCTAGAACAATTCAAGAGACACTTAAATCAACACATTAGATGCCCTTTAATAAGGTGACCCGCAAGCGGAAGACAATAAACAGCAGACAGGAGAAAAGTTACAAAAAAACAAAAAAACAATTTAGGAAAGGAAAGCAAGGGGGTAGATTCCAACAGGGCAGCCAGACGCACAATCCACTGAGGGGGAAGAATTACAGTCAAATCGAGGAACAAGTTGGAACAGCAAGCAGGTAGAACGTAGTGGAGTCAGAATTAACCAGGTGGGACTGGAAACGGGCTGACAACTGCTGGCTGGAGATCAGCCCCTTAAATCTGTCCGGGCTGATGGATTGATCAGCAGTAGCTGTGCGTTTCTGCCAACAACTGTCAAAGAAAAAGAAAGTGGCGAAGCATGAAGTACTTTGGCAAAATAAAACAAAATCAAAGTGGATCGTGACAGTAACTTTAACAATAAAATTCAGTTTTTCTACCTAATTAATAACTCGTGATCTCTTTAAAACAAAATTCTTCTTGTTACTTGTTTATATTTCTAATTGTCCGCATCATATAAGGCTCTTTTTCTGAATACCTTTTTTCTCCAAATTTAATCAAAGTCTTACCAAGAGCTTTTTTGTATTTTGATGTCATACAATTCTTAAAACTTAGGTGAATTTAATCTCTAAAATTTTCATTAATCTTGACTGACACTTCCTGTTCTCTCAGTTCTTCAACTTCGCCTTGGTGCCTCTGTACCTGCGGACCACCTTCACGGGCTGCTGTGCTTTCGTCTGGGCCACTTTCCTCTGCTTCTCCCGCCAGAACGGCGATGGCACCGCCAGATCACATCAATGATGACTTTACCATGATGGGTGATGACAATCTTGATTACAATCCCATATCATCCAATGGGCAACGGACTTGTTGAGAGGCCCTCCCAAGTCAGGCCCTCCCAAGTCAGTCCAAAGCCAAATGGCCCCAGATGTTACAGATGCTAACCTTTTGCTATAACTGCACTGTATATGAAACGACTGGGTTTGCACCATTTTTGCTCATGTTTGGCAGGACACCACGGTTACCTGTTGATGTTGTGTTCCAGCATACTCTCCCTGATTCCACTGTTGTTGACCATCATGAGTTTGTGTCTCGGTCGAAGCAGGATATATCCGAGGCTGCTCAAATTGCCTGTGGAACAGTCGAACAGAGCAGGCTCGCCAGGCCAAAAACTATAACCGCAGAGCTCGGGGCATGTCTCTTGCTGTTGGTGATCGGGTTCTGCTCGCTAACCGCGCTGAGAGGCGTGAAAAGAAGCTTGCTGACAAGTGGAAGTCTACTGTGAGTCTAGATCCATGTCTACTCCATCAGACACCCAGTAACTCAAAGTCAAACAGTGGTTCACAGAAATTTGCTGCTCCCTGTGAACTTTGTGTCCACTGACAATGACCCTGACATCGACCCCGCTGACCCTAGTGACTGTTATTTGGAACATGATGCAACTCAGGTAGCAGACGTGGTAAGTGGTGATCAATCCAGACACGATGTTTGGCTCGGACAGGTTGAGGGAGGCTGGAGAGAAGAGTGACAAAGATGATTGTGACAGTCTGAGTAGTGTCTCCTCTGAAGAACCACTGTGCTCAACGGATGCTGTAGCTTGAGATGATACTTTTGAGGTTCGGAGCGATGAGGCTGAAACCTGTGTTTCACATGTGGATCTTACTGTTCATACTCCGCCCTCCTCTGGTCCAGTTGATGTTGAGCAGCCTTCTGACCACCTTGATGACTCGGTGATAGACCCACTCGGACATGATGGTGTGGTTTGGGCACAGCCCCCATCCATTCACACGAGGTCAGGGAGACCTACATGTCCACCTACACGACTAATATGTGAGATGAACCAACAGTTGACGCACATTTCAAACTCAAGTCCTTTCCCTTTCTTTTTTCAAAAATGTTCTTTCGGGTTAATTGTAGTTGATCGTGTTGATCCTGACATTGTGTAAACCTTTGCTTTATGTGTATGTTGTGTTATTATCGGTTATGTAAGATGTAAATGGCATCTTATGAGTCAAAGTTGAGCAAAGGATCAGGCCAATCTTTGACTTTCTTGCTTCCAACGGAAAAGTCAGCAGCTCAATATGCTGCACTGAGGTCTTTTTTGTCTAATGTAATATTGTTCCTTCAAGTGTTTTTTTTTTTACATATTGTTATGGTTGGTCCCTGTTACCCAGTTTTAGCAGAATTTAAGGGGGGTGTATGTAACATAGTGAAGGACTGTGCATTACATTCACTAAAATGGGGTAACAGTGCCACCTACTTTAAAAATATTGTTTTTTCTGCAATGAGTTTGGAGGATGGGATCGCTCTGTGTCTGTTTGTTTTATTTTCTATCGTGTAACTTATATATTTGTTGTGTGGTGTTTCTAGAGCAAAAGCAACGAGTGTGTGAGCCATTCATCCTCAAACAGTATTTTGATTTACATGCAGGTATGTGTGATATTCTTTCGTGAATTGTTATCATTTTATTAATATGTTCCTTGGTATATATATGATCACCCTTCTGTATATGTTTAGGGGAATTGTGTGATGCCTCGAGGACTGCAATGAAAGCAACAAGTGTGTGAGCGATTCATCCTTGAACAGTATTTTGATTTACATGCAGAATCCTACAAAATAAAAGACAAGTGATCCACCACGCGCAGCTTCATTGGTTGAATCAGAAGTGGGATGAGCCAAAGGTTTCATTAATTTACAAGAGGGAAACAAACGATTCAGTTCTCCTGATAGTGGCCGATAGTCATCATGTTCTTTGAAGGCGTTTTTCTAGGGTTGGCTTTTTTTCAGAGCTGTGGTGAGTTTGAATCCCTTATCATTTTTAATATAACAACTTCTTTTTTTTAATTGCCAGGAGCACTTAGAGTCTCAAATAAATCTGTCTTAAAAACAACATGTTTTAACGTTCTGTCTGTCAGTGATAGTTGTTTGTGTCTCTGTGCTGCAGCTGGGCACTTGAGGTTCTCCTCTTACTTTGGGGACCACATGGTTCTCCAGAAGGCTCCTCAGAGAGCAGTGGTCTGGGGTTATGCAGGTGAAGGTGCGGAACTCTCTCTTACCCTGACAGGACCAGTCACACAACAATCCTCGATGATCACCGTTAAGGGAGGTATGAGTCCTGCTAGTCCAGTCTAGAAAACGTAATTAAAATTAATTAAATTCGAATTCTGTTTTCAGCACAATCTCTCCATCACTTTATTAAATATTTGATACATTATTATTAATATTATGGTTCTTACATTGTACACTTGTTATCTTCATAGTTAAGATAAAAGAAAACTAAATGTAAATATTGTTACAAAAACTTTGTTTCAAAAATGTACTTTTAATCTCATGGTCTTTTTTTTTTAGGTATCTGGAGGGCCGTCCTTGATCCAGTGTCACCTGGTGGCCCCTACAATCTGACCGTCCACGATCACGACAGCACCGCCGTTTTGAGAGAAGTGTTGTTCGGGGACGTTTGGCTGTGCGGAGGTCAAAGCAACATGTATTTCAAGATGTCCGAGGTTTGTAAGAGTTCCTGTGTTCCTGTAATTCACACATTCCTAACAATAGAAACATGTCCTCAATAGATCTTCAACTCATCGATGGAGATAAATACTTCTTCCACGTACCATCAAGTCAGGCCGTTTATGGCGTCTTTACGGCGGAGTGACATCGAGCTGACAGATCTGGAGGGTGTGGACATCTCCTGGGCGGTACCGACACCGGGTAACCTTATCTTTCTTTGTTTCATCGACTACAATTACTGTGTTTCCACATGATTGATCTGAGAAACACGTCTAGTCCAGAAACGCTTTATCTTTCTTATAATTCAATATTCTTTCATACATAGCCTTTTAGTACACATCATACTACATAGCCTAGCTTGTTTATTTGCAACACAAAAATGAAAAAACATGAATATATGTTTAATGTGTTATTTGTACATTTAAAAAAATATATATATTATATTAATTAAATCAATAGATAATGTTTTCTAATACTGCTTTTCAGAGAATTTGGCAGATTTCTCGGCTGTTTGCGGATTGTTCGGACGCTACATGTACGACGTACTCAAGTACCCGATCGGTCTGGTGGAGTCCTGCTCGGGCGGGTCACCCATCGAGGCGTGGTCGTCGTCCAGAGCTCTTCGGCGCTGCGGACTTGACGCGGTAGCAGCGAAGTAAGAACCCGTGATGTCTTTAATTTACTCTCAGGTTCCCACAGTTGTGATTCCTTCCTCTCTTGTCCAGTGATCACAACAACAGTGTGCTCTGGAACGCCATGATCCACCCGCTGGTCAACATGACCATCAAGGGAGTCCTGTGGTACGAAGGTAAAGACCACACACATCAACTCTGTGACGGCACAACTTGATGTTACTCTCTCTCAGGGGAAAGAAATGCAGAGTATCACCGTCATGAGTACAACTGCTCTTTCCCTGCCATGATTGACGACTGGAGGAAGAAGTTCCATCAAGGTTCTGGCGGCCAGACGGAGATCGACTTTCCCTTCGGATTTGTTCAGGTGCAAATGTTTACATTTCAAAGATGCTATTGTGGATCTCACACATTTTATCTCCACGCAGCTTTCCGGGTATAAAAAAGGCAGCAAGGACGACGGCTTCCCGGAAATCCGGTGGCACCAAACCGCAGACTTTGGTTTTGTGCCAAACAAACGCATGCCAAAGACGTTCATGGCTGTGGCCATGGATCTTCCAGATTATGCTTCACCCTATGGCACGTAAGTAACATACGAACGGTGTGTTGGGGTTTCTGTTCTATGTTATTCATATGCAGTTGTGGAAACTAAGGTTCAAGAGTATGACTTAAAGGTTATTCAACCTTTTTTTTTTTTTTTTGCCTTAGTGTTTCTTTGCATTTATCTCTTAATCTAGTATTTTCTTCCCTCTTACAGTATTTCAGTCTCTATTTCACTTTTTTCACTAAATAGTCTAATTCCCAAAGAACAATATCATCAATTTCACTCACATCAAGATGGAATGGTTAAGTATAGTCTAGTCTCTATAGCAGGGGTCAGGAACCTATGGCTCGCGAGCCAGGTGTGGCTCTTTTGATGGTTGCATCTGGCTCGCAGATTTCGGCTTTTCAGATAAAACATAAAATATTATCACTTGTTTCAGGGGTGGGCAATACGTCGATCGCGATCGAAGCTGTTGCGAGTAGATCGCGTGATTTAATAAAATATGATATAAGAAAATAGTAAAGAGAGCTTTGATTGGCTGCTGTGCATGTCAATCAAATGGTTATTGTGCCGATTGCTTGAAAATTTGATTGACATGCACAGCAGCCAATCAGAGCTCCTGCCTCTTCCACTGAACGCACGGAAATGATCATATGAATTGAGAATAAAAAGAGCAAAACGTGCGACAGTCATTTTACGCAATTCAGAAAAACGATATAGAATTATAAGCTTGTTTTTTTTAAATAATATATCGAACAAAATAATGCGCGTTTGATCGCTTCAGGTTCTTCTCTACGAGAGTCACAGAAACATGACGTCAGGTCCATTAAAGTTAAGCTGCAGGTTTCAATGAAAGCGCAACAAATGCTGGTTTTCCTTTTGTGATCGCGGTCCTTAAAACACACTTGTATTAATACACCATCACATGATGACTATTTGTAAATTACCTTTATCTCACGAATGTAATAAGAATACGCAGAAACACAAACGCGTTAAACAGGTGCAGGTGAGACACACATTCTAATGACGTCAGAAACGATCAGACAAAGCGATGATGATGTGAAGTTACTGATGAACAGTTTTATTCTCGTTAAACTTCATCTGAAATTTAATTAATCTACTTGTGTGATTCATATCAGACATGTTTAAAATTAACAAATATAAACTGTTATTTTGAATTCATGTTTTCATTTGTTTTTGTTTTTTCATGATCACAGAAATGGAGAATTTTTAGTCTTGTGCTTCATTTAAATATGATTGACATATTGAAATGGAGGCATGGAAAGGGATGAACCCGTCTGAATTCTTTGTTGATTTTGATGAACAAAGGAAAAAGGGCTTGAATTTGTGTCAAGCACAGATTCTTACATCTGAATATTATTTATATGGCTCTCACTGAAATAAATTTCCAAATATTTTGCTTTCATGGCTCTCTGAGTGAAAAAGGTTCCCGACCCCTGCTCTATAGTATAGTCTGGAGGTGACAAGTCAGCAGCTCTAGACAGAGTCACTTTTAAGTAGTTAAAATAAAGTTCTGCATTCGTCAACCACTCAAGTTTTTGTTTAGTGTTCTTATGCCTGCTTTCATCATAGCTCTGAGCGGAGGAATCAGAGTATGGTATTTTTTAATTAAATTTTGGGCGAGGTATTGTTCTTGGCCCGCATCTCAGGATAATTGCTGCAATTGTAGATGTCACCCTTTGGGAACTGGCCCAAACTTTTTTTCTCACGCGTTGATACTCAAATGGAATACAAGTACTGCAAGTACTACAAGTATAATCGGATAATGATACCAGATGATACCAACGGTGTCGAGACGAGACCAACGGTGTCAAGACGATACCAACGGTGTCGAGACGAGACCAACGGTGTCGAGACGATACCAACGGTGTCGAGACGATACCAACGGTGTCGAGAAGTTATTTTATCTTTGTTTAAGAACCAATATAACCAACATCGTTTCCCTCAGGATTCATCCTCGCTACAAACAAGATGTAGCCTACAGGCTGAGTTTGGGCGCGAGGGCGGTGGCGTATAATGAGGACGTATCCTTCGCCGGACCGTTCCCCCAAAACATTCTGATGGACTCCAGGTCCTTCTACATCATCTACGACCAGGAAGTGTGGGCCTGGCAGCAGCATCTCACCATCTTCGAGGTGAGTTTGTCCACTTGTTGTCCCTCTTGTATGGATTTTTAAAAAGCTGCAGTTGATGAATGAGTTTGAAAATGACTTTTGAAGGCCAGAATTTAAATGAAAAACTTTTGATTAACTAACTAACGGAATCATAAGGATGTCAGCCTTTTCATTGAAAAAAACCCAGTAAAGATGTAGGACTTTTCACAGGATAAAAACCTGAAGGATGTCTGACTTTATTTTCAAGTGATGTCTGGAGGAGAATAGCCACACATTCAAGACATTAAGGATTTATTCATGAACTAGAAAGGTGTCTAGAAGAGTCAAGAGTCAGTTTTGAGGAAGAGTTGAGAGCCTTAAGGATCAATAAGTTAGTTTTGAAAAAACACATATATATATATATATATATATATATATATATATATATATATATACACATCTCTTGCACTCCTGCAGATCTGTTGCGAGGGCTCTCCATGTGAGTCTCCCGGACACTGGAACCCCGCTCCCATGATAGAGATGGGACGGACCACCATCGAGGTGTCTGCCTTTTACTGTTCGGGAACCTCAAAGGTCGCCGCCCTTCGATACGCTTGGACAGACTGGCCCTGCAACTTCAAGCTCTGCCCCATCTACAGCAAAGACCAAGTGTTGCCTGCACCGACGTTCGTCTTGTTTATGCGACCGAACCGATCTCTGCCTTTGCCCGAAAAATTATAGTCGACCATCTTTTTTCTTTGACTCACTGTAACATACCATGATGTCACAAGATATATGTATATACGTTTTGGCAAATATGAGCATGTTTTGTTTAATGTTTGATGCTCTGTACATGATGTCATTGTATATTCTGTTTGTGTTTGTTGTTTTGAATGGTGGGGAAATCGGGGGGAAGTGTTTTTAATGGGTTGATGGGAGGGGAGACGCGAGTGTGAGGTGAGGGGAGACACCTGCATGGAACCAGGGGAGACACGGAAGAGAAGCACGATCAAGATGGACAAACTATCCGAGCACATTCAAGCGGGGATTATTCTTTCTGTCTAAAGGACATTCACTCATCACGCCAGAACTCCGATAAGTAGTTTGTTTTTTGATTTAATCTGTCGTTGATGCAGTGATTGCGCGCTTGATGACGCGACTTTTTCGGACCTTAACATGGACAAGAACATTGGACTGGTGTTTAAGTTGTTTTGTTTCATGACAAACTGTTTATTTAATCCCTCCGTTATGGAGTTCCATTTATTATTAAATTTATTTTTATTATTTATTTCCTCACTTTTTCTTTCTCGTAAAGTGTTTGATTATGTGGGCGGGTCATTCATTCATTCATTCATTTTTTTTCCACCAGAAATTAGGGGCCCCTGGTTGACACTATTGCTCAGTTGATAAAAGCGACTGTGGTGGCTCTGAACTGTGGCGCGACGAGCAGTTTCCCTGCGACGACTGCGGGATTTCTCCAACCAAAGGTGGAAAAACAAGTCACTTTTAACTTCCCCGTCGAGTCAGCGAGATGGAGAAATGCGGTTTATTTTTGGTAACGCACACATGCTCTCGAACCTATCGCTACCCAGTGGCGGGTGTTTTGTCTGGTGCAGGATGTGTCACATGTTGACATCTGTCGCGCTACATCTGGTCGCTGGAGTGATTTGTAGGGTGAGAATCCAGACTCGTGCAAAAAGAAACATACTGATGAGTATAACAGAGGTCCTAGAACAATTCAAGAGACACTTAAATCAACACATTAGATGCCCTTTAATAAGGTGACCCGCAAGCGGAAGACAATAAACAGCAGACAGGAGAAAAGTTACAAAAAAACAAAAAAACAATTTAGGAAAGGAAAGCAAGGGGGTAGATTCCAACAGGGCAGCCAGACGCACAATCCACTGAGGGGGAAGAATTACAGTCAAATCGAGGAACAAGTTGGAACAGCAAGCAGGTAGAACGTAGTGGAGTCAGAATTAACCAGGTGGGACTGGAAACGGGCTGACAACTGCTGGCTGGAGATCAGCCCCTTAAATCTGTCCGGGCTGATGGATTGATCAGCAGTAGCTGTGCGTTTCTGCCAACAACTGTCAAAGAAAAAGAAAGTGGCGAAGCATGAAGTACTTTGGCAAAATAAAACAAAATCAAAGTGGATCGTGACAGTAACTTTAACAATAAAATTCAGTTTTTCTACCTAATTAATAACTCGTGATCTCTTTAAAACAAAATTCTTCTTGTTACTTGTTTATATTTCTAATTGTCCGCATCATATAAGGCTCTTTTTCTGAATACCTTTTTTCTCCAAATTTAATCAAAGTCTTACCAAGAGCTTTTTTGTATTTTGATGTCATACAATTCTTAAAACTTAGGTGAATTTAATCTCTAAAATTTTCATTAATCTTGACTGACACTTCCTGTTCTCTCAGTTCTTCAACTTCGCCTTGGTGCCTCTGTACCTGCGGACCACCTTCACGGGCTGCTGTGCTTTCGTCTGGGCCACTTTCCTCTGCTTCTCCCGCCAGAACGGCGATGGCACCGCCAGATCACATCAATGATGACTTTACCATGATGGGTGATGACAATCTTGATTACAATCCCATATCATCCAATGGGCAACGGACTTGTTGAGAGGCCCTCCCAAGTCAGGCCCTCCCAAGTCAGTCCAAAGCCAAATGGCCCCAGATGTTACAGATGCTAACCTTTTGCTATAACTGCACTGTATATGAAACGACTGGGTTTGCACCATTTTTGCTCATGTTTGGCAGGACACCACGGTTACCTGTTGATGTTGTGTTCCAGCATACTCTCCCTGATTCCACTGTTGTTGACCGTCATGAGTTTGTGTCTCGGTCGAAGCAGGATATATCCGAGGCTGCTCAAATTGCCTGTGGAACAGTCGAACAGAGCAGGCTCGCCAGGCCAAAAACTATAACCGCAGAGCTCGGGGCATGTCTCTTGCTGTTGGTGATCGGGTTCTGCTCGCTAACCGCGCTGAGAGGCGTGAAAAGAAGCTTGCTGACAAGTGGAAGTCTACTGTGAGTCTAGATCCATGTCTACTCCATCAGACACCCAGTAACTCAAAGTCAAACAGTGGTTCACAGAAATTTGCTGCTCCCTGTGAACTTTGTGTCCACTGACAATGACCCTGACATCGACCCCGCTGACCCTAGTGACTGTTATTTGGAACATGATGCAACTCAGGTAGCAGACGTGGTAAGTGGTGATCAATCCAGACACGATGTTTGGCTCGGACAGGTTGAGGGAGGCTGGAGAGAAGAGTGACAAAGATGATTGTGACAGTCTGAGTAGTGTCTCCTCTGAAGAACCACTGTGCTCAACGGATGCTGTAGCTTGAGATGTTACTTTTGAGGTTCGGAGCGATGAGGCTGAAACCTGTGTTTCACATGTGGATCTTACTGTTCATACTCCGCCCTCCTCTGGTCCAGTTGATGTTGAGCAGCCTTCTGACCACCTTGATGACTCGGTGATAGACCCACTCGGACATGATGGTGTGGTTTGGGCACAGCCCCCATCCATTCACACGAGGTCAGGGAGACCTACATGTCCACCTACACGACTAATATGTGAGATAAACCAACAGTTGACGCACATTTCAAACTCAAGTCCTTTCCCTTTCTTTTTTCAAAAATGTTCTTTCGGGTTAATTGTAGTTGATCGTGTTGATCCTGACATTGTGTAAACCTTTGCTTTATGTGTATGTTGTGTTATTATCGGTTATGTAAGATGTAAATGGCATCTTATGAGTCAAAGTTGAGCAAAGGATCAGGCCAATCTTTGACTTTCTTGCTTCCAACGGAAGAGTCAGCAGCTCAATATGCTGCACTGAGGTCTTTTTTGTCTAATGTAATATTGTTCCTTCAAGTGTTTTTTTTTTTACATATTGTTATGGTTGGTCCCTGTTACCCAGTTTTAGCAGAATTTAAGGGGGGTGTATGTAACATAGTGAAGGACTGTGCATTACATTCACTAAAATGGGGTAACAGTGCCACCTACTTTAAAAATATTGTTTTTTCTGCAATGAGTTTGGAGGATGGGATCGCTCTGTGTCAGAAACACCTTTTTCATTCAGTTGTCGTACTTTATATTCTCTTTTGTTTAGTAGCCGTTTAATTGTATATGTTTGTTTTATTTTCTATCGTGTAACTTATATATTTGTTGTGTGGTGTTTCTAGAGCAAAAGCAACGAGTGTGTGAGCCATTCATCCTCAAACAGTATTTTGATTTACATGCAGGTATGTGTGATATTCTTTCGTGAATTGTTATCATTTTATTAATATGTTCCTTGGTATATATATGATCACCCTTCTGTATATGTTTAGGGGAATTGTGTGATGCCTCGAGGACTGCAATGAGAGCGAAAGCAACAAGTGTGTGAGCGATTCATCCTTGAACAGTATTTTGATTTACATGCAGAATCCTACAAAATAAAAGACAAGTGATCCACCACGCGCAGCTTCATTGGTTGAATCAGAAGTGGGATGAGCCAAAGGTTTCATTAATTTACAAGAGGGAAACAAACGATTCAGTTCTCCTGATAGTGGCCGATAGTCATCATGTTCTTTGAAGGCGTTTTTCTAGGGTTGGCTTTTTTTCAGAGCTGTGGTGAGTTTGAATCTCTTATCATTTTTAATATAACAACTTCTTTTTTTTAATTGCCAGGAGCACTTAGAGTCCCAAATAATTCTGTCTTAAAAACAACATGTTTTAACGTCTGTCAGTGATAGTTGTTTGTGTCTCTGTGCTGCAGCTGGGCACTTGAGGTTCTCCTCTTACTTTGGGGACCACATGGTTCTCCAGAAGGCTCCTCAGAGAGCAGTGGTCTGGGGTTATGCAGGTGAAGGTGCGGAACTCTCTCTTACCCTGACAGGACCAGTCACACAACAATCCTCGATGATCACCGTTAAGGGAGGTATGAGTCCTGCTAGTCCAGTCTAGAAAACGTAATTAAAATGAATTAAATTTGAATTCTGTTTTCAGCACAATCTCTCCATCACTTTATTAAATATTTGATACATTATTATTAATATTATGGTTCTTACATTGTACACTTGTTATCTTCATAGTTAAGATACAAGAAAACTAAATGTAAATATTGTTACAAAAACTTTGTTTCAAAAATGTACTTTTAATCTCATGGTCTTTTTTTTTTTTTAGGTATCTGGAGGGCCGTCCTTGATCCAGTGTCACCTGGTGGCCCCTACAATCTGACCGTCCACGATCACGACAGCACCGCCGTTTTGAGAGAAGTGTTGTTCGGGGACGTTTGGCTGTGCGGAGGTCAAAGCAACATGTATTTCAAGATGTCCGAGGTTTGTAAGAGTTCCTGTGTTCCTGTAATTCACACATTCCTAACAATAGAAACATGTCCTCAATAGATCTTCAACTCATCGATGGAGATAAATACTTCTTCCACGTACCATCAAGTCAGGCCGTTTATGGCGTCTTTACGGCGGAGTGACATCGAGCTGACAGATCTGGAGGGTGTGGACATCTCCTGGGCGGTACCGACACCGGGTAACATTATCTTTCTTTGTTTCATCGACTACAATCACTGTGTTTCCATATGATTGATCTGAGAAACACGTCTAGTCCAGAAACGCTTTATCTTTCTTATAATTCAATATTCTTTCATACATAGCCTTTTAGTACACATCATACTACATAGCCTAGCTTGTTTATTTGCAACACAAAAATGAAAAAACATGAATATATGTTTAATGTTAAAACGGATAAAACCGGAGTCCGATTCCGTCGCTCCAACACGACGTCACCTCCGGGTCTTAATACTTTGCTTTATGGAGAAAAAAGGATCAATTCAGAGTGTACGGTCGTTTATTTACCGCTTCAAAACAAACAAACATAGAAACTTTTACGATCGATCGGACTCGCTCTTTGCCGGCAGCTGTACAGGTCAATAGCTCCGGGAAAGACGGTCTTGGGTTATGGGTCGTCTCTACATTTAAGGGAAAGTTTCCTGTCCAGGGGGTCGCCTATTCCGGGGCAGTGGTTCTTTTATGTTAACTCCTGTTTCGAGTCACCTGGAGAGTAACTTCCTTCCTTGCCTGTTGTGTGGGCAAGTTCCTTTGTCTTCCAGCCCCCCTTTTTTGGGTGTGTTCCGTGTTGCCCTTTTATTTCACGTCCACAGGTGTGAACAGAGCAGACAGACAGTCCTTCATTAAATCGCTGAATAATCTCTAGTCTGTTTCAAGCTACCCTTGACACAGTGTATATCAGTATGAAAGTGAAATGTTGGTTGTGAATGTGTATTTAAACGTTTAAGCTCTTAGATGAGGCTAGTATTTTATACTCTATATTTTGATCATCTTTTTAGCATTAATTTAACTTATGGCGTATACGTATAGTGTAGAATAATTTCCAATCTAACAATGTGTTATTTGTACATTTAGAAAAAAAAAAATATGATATTAATTAAATCAATAGATAATGTTTTCTAATACTGCTTTTCAGAGAATTTGGCAGATTTCTCGGCTGTTTGCGGATTGTTCGGACGCTACATGTACGACGTACTCAAGTACCCGATCGGTCTGGTGGAGTCCTGCTCGGGCGGGTCACCCATCGAGGCGTGGTCGTCGTCCAGAGCTCTTCGGCGCTGCGGACTTGACTCGGTAGCAGTGAAGTAAGAACCCGTGATGTCTTTAATTTACTCTCAGGTTCCCACAGTTGTGATTCCTTCCTCTCTTGTCCAGTGATCACAACAACAGTGTGCTCTGGAACGCCATGATCCACCCGCTGGTCAACATGACCATCAAGGGAGTCCTGTGGTACGAAGGTAAAGACCACACACATCAACTCTGTGACGGCACAACTTGATGTTACTCTCTCTCAGGGGAAAGAAATGCAGAGTATCACCGTCATGAGTACAACTGCTCTTTCCCTGCCATGATTGACGACTGGAGGAAGAAGTTCCATCAAGGTTCTGGCGGCCAGACGGAGATCGACTTTCCCTTCGGATTTGTTCAGGTGCAAATGTTTACATTTCAAAGATGCTATTGTGGATCTCACACATTTTATCTCCACGCAGCTTTCCGGGTATAAAAAAGGCAGCAAGGACGACGGCTTCCCGGAAATCCGGTGGCACCAAACCGCAGACTTTGGTTTTGTGCCAAACAAACGCATGCCAAAGACGTTCATGGCTGTGGCCATGGATCTTCCAGATTATGCTTCACCCTATGGCACGTAAGTAACATACGAACGGTGTGTTGGGGTTTCTGTTCTATGTTATTCATATGCAGTTGTGGAAACTAAGGTTCAAGAGTGTAAGAGACATACAGGCTGAAGATGTGCTGCACGGTGTGTTTGAGTGTGTGTGTGTTGCAGAGGGGGCGGTTCACATGGGAGTAGGCGTGTGTGCGTGCGGAGGTGTGTGCGTAAAGGTGGGCACTCACAGGTGACGCAGATGAGAGAGAGAGAGAGAGAGTCAAGGTTGGAAGTAGCCGTAATTTTTGTTGACCGCTACAGGCTTCAACGCTACAGGCTTCAACGCTACAGGCTTCAACGCTACAGGCTTCAACGCTACAGGCTTCAACGCTACAGGCTTCAACGCTACAGGCTTCAACGCTACAGGCTTCAACGCTGCACGCTACACGCTACACTGTGCTGTTTGGATAACAATAAATGCACCAAAAGCATATCTGGATCTCGGCGTATCTGTTATCACAAGGAAACCAAAGCGCGTCATAAATCTACGTACCTGAGGACCCAACCTCATACTCTCAGCGGCGAAAAGTTTGTGTTTGGAAGCCGCAACATTTGTCAACAAAAAATGGCGTAGAATGGAAATCATCAAGCCGCATCAAAGAACCAAGTCGTCACGCACCGACCAGCCTGAGATAAGTGCCACACCACGCCATCCATTCACCTGGGAACAGGTAGGCCTGAACCTGTTAATGTTTGTGGATTAAGGAATCCGCTTCAATTGGAATGCATTGTGTCAAGTGAGGACAATGTATTAAATGGATGTTACGCTGGTTGCATTGGCGCAATGATGGTGGCGCATATTCTCTGTGCTTTATTGGATTGTGACGTCAGGACTTTGTGGAATGTGGCGGCTGATGTTGTCTCAAGACCTACTCATTGTTGAAATTCTTGGATCGAATCTGCTCTGTCAATGAATTGAAATGCTATGGATGGATTTGAATACGCTCTTGAATGAAATATGATTGTTTTGCTACATACAAAAATACAATCCAACGGAAATGAGTCAAATAAACGCCGATGCTGAATGTTCAAACATGGAACGTGAAAAGAGGGAAATTAAACTGACGGCCAAAGCTATGGAAAATAAAATCGAACGGTTGCAGAATGAGCGCAAAAGTGCCGTTAATAAAATCAAAGAGCTTATTCCGCAAATTAAAGCGCACATGAAATCAAAAGAAAATGTAACTGAAATCCCATCACAACTGAATAACTTGAATGCACTGTGTAAAAAGGCCACTGACCTGCACAACGAAGTATTGCAACTTATTCCCGATGATGAACATAAAAAACAAAAAGAGTGGTTTTCTAGCATTATGGATTACAGTGATGCATTCAAGGAACGTGTGGAAAAATGGATAAAGGAAAATCCGCATGAAAACTCAAATGAATTACCACTACATACAAATACTTCTGAGCAACCAACAAAGGAAATAAATTATGCAGTACAAATTCCTGTCGAAAAAAGCAAGAATTTGTCTGTTGCTGACCCTCCAGTACCTGTTACCACTGAACAAGATCCTCAGGATGAACTACAGCCCTGTGACAGCATCTCAAATGCAACCAAGAAATCGCGCTCACATCATTCCTCATCTTTAGCTTCACGCTCATCTGCTCGCTTAAAAACGGAAACAAATCTTGCAATTTTGGCAACAAGACAAAAGGCATTAAAGGAAAAACATGCATTGGATGAAGAGGAGTTAAAGTTACGCAAAAGAAGAGAACAGCTTTTACTGGAGAATAAAATCGCTGAGGAAATGTGTTATAAAATCACAAAGCAGTGTCGGCAGTAAATCAAAGTCAAAGGTTTCAGACGGGATGAACTCATACTATGAAAAGACATGCTCAAAACAACAACTAAAACCCAATGCAATTGAAACCACACAGACAGTTGTGACGCCTAAAGTCACTTACTTACCTGACATAAAACATCTCCCAGATCCTTCTTACATGCTCCAACGTTATCTTACAATTCCTGAAGATCCTGTGACTAATGTCACACAAACTGATGCATCACAAAACGACAGTGTGCTGAACATAATGAGAAAACAAAATGAAATTTCAACACTCTTGATGCAACAACAATGCCTCTCAGCACTCCCAAAAAGGGAAATTCCCATTTTCGATGGTAACCCACTCAAATACCATTCGTTTATTAAAGCATTTAAAAATGGAGTTGAGCGAAACACCAGTAACAACTGTGACAGACTCTACTTCCTTGAACAATACACCAAAGGGCATGCAAAGGGACTAGTGAGGAGCTGTAAGCACATGGAGTCGAGCAGAGGATATGTGAAGGCGAAGGCTCTATTGAAAGAACACTATGGCAATGAGCAAAAGGTGGCAGCCGCATACATGGAGAGAGCTTTGTCATGGCCCACTATTAAAGCAGAAGATGGGAAAGCCCTTCAGGAGTACGGCCTCTTTCTGCGTGGATGCTGCAACGCTTTGGAGGATGTGCAGTATTTAAATGATCTTGACACACCCACAAACATGGTGGAAATCATCAAAAAACTGCCGTACAAACTCCGAGACCGCTGGAGGTGCGACGCATGTGACCTGCAGGAAAGGTACAATAGGAGAGCAAGGTTTGTGGACATTACCAACTTTGTTGAAAAACAAGTAAAAATCTTGACAGACCCTGTGTTTGGAAACATTCAGGACACTGTTATGACAACTAAACAAATGAAACACAAACCACCCCCTCGCACCAGCATCAGAGGAACCAGCTTCGCTACCACAGTGAATCATGTGGAGAGAACAGCTCAACCTGTGAATAAAGCTACAAACATAAAACCACCAGCAAGGAAGATCTGTCCCTGCTGCACTGGAGGACACACATTGGATGTGTGTGCTCGGTTGGAAAAAATGGCACACAAGGAGAAAATTGACTTCCTGAAGGAAAATGGTGCTTGTTTTCGCTGCCTGTGTATAGGACACATAAGCAAAAATTGCCAAAGGAAGATTTCCTGCTCGAAGTGTGGCCTAAGACATCCAACTGTGCTCCATAAGGATAGAGTGGCAACAGCAGAACCGGCTGAGAGAAGCATCCAGGTTACAGTGGACGACACTTTGGTTTCCAGTGGGCTTACAGGGGCTGGTGAGACAGATTGCAAGCTTCCTATCGTGCCGATCCAAGTGAAGGCGAAGAAGGGCAATAATGTCATTCTCACATACGCCTTTTTGGACCCGGGAAGTACTGCAGTGTTCTGTACTGAGAGTCTGAAGCAGAAGCTCAATTTGTCTGGGAAGAGAGCCAACATTCTTCTCAGGACCATGGGGCAGGAGAAGGTGGTCAGTAGCTACATTGTGCCAGAGCTGGAGGTGGCAGCACTTGAAGATGACAGCTTCATTGAGTTGCCAAAAGCGTACACTCAGTTGTCAATGCCAGTCCACAAAGCAAACATACCCACAAATAAGGATCTGACAAGGTGGCCATATTTAAGACACATCTCCTTACCACAGATTGAGGCTGGAATTGAGTTGCTGATTGGAACGAATGTTCCACGAGCCATGGAACCGCTGGAAGTCATCCGCAGTGAGCACAATGGACCCTACGCTATAAGGACGGTGCTGGGCTGGACGGTAAATGGACCACTGACAGGAAACGGTGGAGAGGCCAATTACTGTGACCAGCCAGTAACGGTGAACCGTGTGTCCATTGTAAATTTGGATGAACTGTGGCAACAGCAATTTAAAATGGACTTTCCAGAATCTGCTGTGGAGGAACAAGTGGGTCTGTCCAGGGAAGACCTGAGGTTCATGGACATGGTCACAAAGTCAGCCAAACGGGTCAATGGGCATTACCAGGTTGCCCTGCCTTTGAAAAATTCAAACGTCTGCATGCCAAATAACAGGAAAGTGGTGGAACAGCGTCAAAACCATCTGAAGAGGAAGCTCCAGAGGGATCCAGTGTTTTACAAGGAGTATAACACCTTTATTAATGATCTGCTTGGTAAAGGCTATGCTGAAAGGGTTCCTGATGCAGAGCTGGAAAGAAGTGATGGCAGGGTCTGTTACATACCGCACCATGGTTTCTACCACCCGACAAAGAGAAAACTCAGAGTTGTTTTTGATTGTGGTGCCAGTTACAAAGGACAATCTCCAAATGAAGAGCTGTTGCAAGGGCCCGATCTAACCAGCTCACTGATTGGAGTTGTGACCAGGTTCAGGAGGGAACCTGTCGTCATCATGGCTGACATAGAAGCTATGTTTCACCAGGTGCAAGTGCCCCCAGATGATACTGATCTGCTGCGATTCCTCTGGTGGTCACAAGGAGACTTGAACCAAGCACCATGTGAATACAGGATGAAGGTACATCTTTTCGGAGCTACATCCTCCCCTAGCTGCGCCAACTTTGCCCTCAAGAAATGTGCAGAGGATTTTGGACATGAGCATAAGGAGGAGACAGTGGACAAGCTGCAGCACTGCTTTTATGTGGATGATTGTTTGGTGGCAGTTGCAACAGAGGAGGAAGCACTGACCCTCTGTCATGAGCTCATGTCTCTGTGCGCTAAAGGGGGATTCTGTTTGACCAAGTGGCACAGTAACAGATCTGTTCTGGAAGCGCTGGACAAAGGAGTACCTGCCTCTGTTACAGGAGCGACAGAGATGGACTGGAGTCCAGAGAAACCTTGTCGCAGGAGATCTAATTTTGCTTATGGACAGTACTGCACCTCGTAATTCTTGGATTATGGGACGTGTCTTGCAAACTTTTCCGGATTGCAAGGGATTTGTGCGTCAAATTCGGATTAAGACGAGAACAAATTGTTTGGACAGACCCGTATCCAAGGTGTGTTTGTTGCTGGAGAAGGAGGAGGCAGCATGAGGACATTGCTGACCTCTATATGGACTTTGTGTTTTGTTTTTGTTTTTGTCTTTATTACTTGTGCTGGACTTTGCACTAATTGGTCATGACGACCAGAAGAAGGAATATTTGGTATAATGACTTTTCATGGACTTGAGCAATTAATTAGACATTTTTTGCATTTTCGTTGAAATTGATATGATTTATTATTTCTCCTATTGTGTTTGAAATGTGAATTATTATGTGAGTCCTAATAATTAGGGGCTGGTGTGTAAGAGACATACAGGCTGAAGATGTGCTGCACGGTGTGTTTGAGTGTGTGTGTGTTGCAGAGGGGGCGGTTCACATGGGAGTAGGCGTGTGTGCGTGCGGAGGTGTGTGCGTAAAGGTGGGCACTCACAGGTGACGCAGATGAGAGAGAGAGAGAGAGAGTCAAGGTTGGAAGTAGCCGTAATTTTTGTTGACCGCTACAGGCTTCAACGCTACAGGCTTCAACGCTACAGGCTTCAACGCTACAGGCTTCAACGCTACAGGCTTCAACGCTACAGGCTTCAACGCTGCACTCTACACGCTACACTGTGCTGTTTGGATAACAATAAATGCACCAAAAGCATATCTGGATCTCGGCGTATCTGTTATCACAAGGAAACCAAAGCGCGTCATAAATCTACGTACCTGAGGACCCAACCTCATACTCTCAGCGGCGAAAAGTTTGTGTTTGGAAGCCGCAACAAAGAGTATGACTTAAAGGTTATTCAACCTTTTTTTTTTTTTTTTGCCTTAGTGTTTCTTTGCATTTATCTCTTAATCTAGTACTTTCTTCCCTCTTACAGTATTTCAGTCTCTATTTCACTATTTTCACTAAATAGTCTAATTCCCAAAGAACAATATCATCAATTTCACTCACATCAAGATGGAATGGTTAAGTATAGTCTAGTCTCTATAGCAGGGGTCGGGAACCTATGGCTCGCGAGCCAGGTGTGGCTCTTTTGATGGTTGCATCTGGCTCGCAGATTTCGGCTTTTCAGATAAAACATAAAATATTATCACTTGTTTCAGGGGTGGGCAATACGTCGATCGCGATCGAAGCTGTTGCGAGTAGATCGCGTGATTTAATAAAATATGATATAAGAAAATAGTAAAGAGAGCTCTGATTGGCTGCTGTGCATGTCAATCAAATGGTTATTGTGCCGATTGCTTGAAAATTTGATTGACATGCACAGCAGCCAATCAGAGCTCCTGCCTCTTCCACTGAACGCACGGAAATGATCATATGAATCGAGAATAAAAAGAGCAAAACGTGCGACAGTCATTTTACGCAATTCAGAAAAACGATATAGAATTATAAGCTTGTTTTTTTTAAATAATATATCGAACAAAATAATGCGCGTTTGATCGCTTCAGGTTCTTCTCTACGAGAGTCACAGAAACATGACGTCAGGTCCATCAAAGTTAAGCTGCAGGTTTCAATGAAAGCGCAACAAATGCTGGTTCTACGTCATTGGTGCTCCGCCCTCCAACGGCTTCGCTATTGGTTTACCCCGAGGCACCGCCTCGTCTCTGAGAAAGCTTAATGAACTCGCCACCCAGCAGGGGGCAGTCCACTTCCTATAAAGGCGGGAAGCACCCGCCGCAATTTCTCCATTTTCAACTCAGCGAGAAAGCTCCTGGATACAGCATGGCGGACGTGAGCATGAACGTGGACGTAGATGTGTCTTTGTGCCTAACGTTTGACACCCCCCTGGGGAGGGGGGACACACACGCTCTCTGCTTCATCTGCCTAGGCCCAGATCACGCGTTTGCGGATTGTGGGGCCTGCCGTATGCTTCCCGAGGAGGTCCGTAGGAGACGGGGAGCATACGAGGCCCGTCGGCGCACGCCGCGTCCTCCAGCCAGGTCGTGGGCCGACTACGATGAGGAGGACGACCGGCGGTGTTATGAGGCGGATCCGAGCACCCTGTTCGGTTCCGAGCCGGGGGACGTCGAAGCGGTCGGGGGAGCCGGGCCGGTTCCTCGCTACCCGCTTGACGTCCTGCCGCGCATATTCACCACCGCGGCGAATCGCATGGAGGTCGAGCTCCCCCCCGCACCTCCACTCGCGCCACCACCGTTTACATGCGGAGTGAAGGTCGGGCGGAACGAAGCGCACAGGCCTACGGTTCCGGGGGTTATCTGTCCTAAGCTGGACGAGATCTGGGGCTACGCGTGGCGAGGGTCTGCCTCTCCCATGGCTTCAGGGCCTCCCGTAGGATCCTACAGACCCTATTGCCGTGTGGACGGGGTGGACTGGCGGCGCGGTGTCCCGGAGCCCTCGGATACGGTACGTGCCGCCCTCGACCCGGGAGCTCGACTGTGGCCAGGCCGCCCTGTAGCTCTGCCTAGAGCTGAAGACAGGTTGACGGCAATGTTGTTTAACAGATCCTACAGGGGGGGACGCAGGTGGTCTCCCTCGCAAACAACATGGCTCTCCTGTGCGGTGCGCTCGACAGGCTCACCGTGGACCGAGACGACCTTGGACCTTCGGAGTTGGAGGAAGTCAAGGACTCGGTGGCTGCGCTCCTCCGGATGTCGCAGGCGTACGCGATCCTGGGAGGGGGACTACGCGACGCTGGACAGCTGGGCCACCGGCACCTGTGGCTAGACCTGGCCACAGCGCTGCCGGAGAGAGACCGGAGGCTCCTCCTGGACGGACCAATAACGGAGGACTCCCTGTTCGGTCCGGAGCTCCGGAACGTCGTGGCCCGGCAGGAGGCAGCGCAGCAGGAGTCAGCGCAGCTCCGCCATCACCTGCATGGACGTGAGGACGAGGCGCGACGGGGGTCCGGCGCTCGGAGACGGAGAGCCCGTTCGTCGGCCCCATCAGCTGGTGCGGGGGGAAAGCGTCACCAGAGCCAGCCGCCCCAGCAGCACCAGCAGCAACGGCAACAGCCGCGGCGGGCGACGAGCGAGCGTCGCCAGGTTCAGCAGCAGGGAAGGGAACACGCACGACGCGCATCTGAGGTGTCTCACGCGCACTTGCGCGCTTCTCCCACAGAGCCGGTTTTTATGTATGAGAGTGGGGGTTCTAGTGAATCCAACTCGAGTACATGCTCTGTGGATTCAAGAGATAGAAACGCGGCTTGTGTGATGCCCTTTCGTCTACGGCCCGCCCTACCCAAGGTTCGCCAGGGCTGCGGTTCTGACAGAACATTATTCGGCTTGGAGTCGCCTGGTTTTACTTCTAAGACCCACTTGGCTGGGGGGAGTAATCAGGCGGGGCTATGCGCTACAATTTGCCCGTCAACCCCCGCGTTTTTCAGGGATTCTCTGGACGCGTATGGCGGAGCAGGAGAAATTATCCTGTTTGAGAAATGAGGTGTCTACTCTGCTGCAGAAGGAGGTCGTAGAACTGGTCCCTGCAGCCGAGATGATGACAGGGTTTTACTCCCGGTACTTCCTCGTGGCGAAGAAGACCGGGGGTTGGAGGTCCATTCTGGACCTCAGCTATTTGAACAAGTTCATAGCTACCCGCCCGTTTCGCATGTTGACGGTCAAGAAACTGCTTTCAGGTGTAAGTCCAGGAGATTGGATGACATCTATCGACCTGACCGACGCGTACTTTCACATACCGATCAAGAGACATCGAAAGTACTTGCGTTTCGCCCTCGAGGGTCGGGTGTTTCAATACACTCGACTCCCGTTCGGCTACTCTCTGGCACCCAGGACCTTCACCAAGTGTGTGGAAGCGGCAGTGGAGCCATTGAGAGTGAGTGGGGTAAGGATCTTGACCTATCTGGACGACTGGTTGATCCTTGCCAGGTCAGAGGCAGAAAGTTACGCTCACACACAGAAGGTGTTGAGCCATATTGCCACCCTGGGGTTCACAGTGAACCTCAGCAAGAGCGCTCTGACTCAAGTTCAACAGCTAGTTTACCTGGGGGTACTGTTGAACTCGGAGGAAGGATACGCGCGCCTCCCACACGGTTGTTCGGCTGGGCTTGCTGCACATGAGGGAGCTTCAGAGATGGTTTGGTCGTCTCAGGGCCGTCCAGGACGAATGGGGGTCTGTCCGAGGCAGTGGCAAGCGAGATCTGGTCTCGATTCGGTCACCCGGTTGCAGACCTCTTCGCCAGCAAGGAGAACTTCAAATGCCCTCTTTGGTTCTCCCTCAGGGCTTCGGATTTCCCCCCACTAGGCGTGGACGCTTTAGCCCATTCGAGGTGGCCGGTCGGTCTGCTGTTCGCCTTCCCTCCTCCGCGGCTCCTTCTCCCCTTGATTCGGAGGATGAGGCGGGGGGGGGCTGAGGTTAATTCTAGTAGCACCAGACTCCCCGAGGGCGCTCTGGTTCCCAGAGCTGGTGCGCATGGCGGTCGGGCCCCGTGGGCCATCCCTTGGGGCCCCGCTACCCTGTGTCAGGCGGGGGGGACTCTCACAGCGCCCCCGGTGCTGGGCCGGCCTCTCAAGGTGTGGCTCCTGCACGGGACGAGCTGATCGGGACTTTGGACCCGGACGTTCTCCACACGCTGGAGAACGCCCGGGCCCCGTCAACACGCAGGCTTTATGCCTCAAAGTGGGGGATTTTCTCCCGCTGGTGTTCAGACAGGTCCTTGGACCCCAGCTCTTGTTTCGTCTCCGCTATACTGTCTTTCCTGCAACATTTGCTGGATAACGGGCGGACTGTGGCGACACTGAGAGTGTTCGCATCAGCCATAGCGACGAGGCATGTCGGTTTTGAGGGTGCTTCGGTTCGCGCCCACCCCTTGGTGGCGCGTTTCCTGCGGGGTGCCTGCAGGCTTCGACCTCCTGCAAGGCCTTCCAGCCCTCAGTGGGATCTCCAGTTGGTACTGGACTCTCTCACAGGCCCGACCTTCGAGCCTCTTGACCAAGTCCCACTGGATATCTTGTCTTTCAAGGTATCGCTCCTTCTGGCACTAACAACCACGAAGAGAGCAAGTGAGCTTTGTGCCCTCTCCATTAGCCCTGAGTGTCTTTCCTTTGGCGTCGAGGAGTCTTCGGTGTCTTTGCGTCCTAACCCAGCGTTCCGCCCGAAGATTCTGAGTTCCTTGTTCCGGGCGACGACCTTCACGCTGCGGGCCTTTCACCCGCCGCCCCACTCGGACCCGGGTCAGGAACGTCTCCACCTGTTGTGTCCAGTGAGGGCGTTGGCCTGTTACTTGCGGCGGGTAGCCGAGTTTAGGCGCTCTGATGCCCTCTTTGTCTGCCACGGTAGATGCCGGCGGGGAGAGGCGGTCTCCCCCCAGAGGTTCTCTCATTGGTTGAGATCGGCCATTATCCGGGCCTACCGAGCAGCGGGTGGATCTGCTCCTAGCGGTCTGAGGGCACATTCCACCCGTGGCGTGGCAGCCTCAGTGGCTCTTTTGCGGGGTGTGGCAGCAGAGGGTATCTGCTCAGCTGCCTCTTGGGCGTCCATGTCTACCTTCGCTAAGGCCTATCTCCTCGACGTAACGGCGGGATCAGTAGCTCATACTGTTTTGAGCGCTGCTGTGCCCCCCTCAGGGCCCACGGCTCAAGTGGTTTTGGACCCTGGGCCGGCGGGGCCCTAGCGATGCTGCTCCAGGACCGGCGTCCAGCTGGGGGTACATTTATCCCGTCAGGCTTCGCCTTTTGGGTAAACCAATAGCGAAGCCGTTGGAGGGCGGAGCACCAATGACGTAGAACCCCTGAGTTATCTATCATAACCTCAGGTTCTACGAGTTGGTGCGAAGCCCTCCAACCTCGTCGCCCAGCGGCCGCCCTTCTCGCTGAGTTTTCAGTTGGAGAAAGTGCGGCGGGTGCTTCCCGCCTTTATAGGAAGTGGACTGCCCCCTGCTGGGTGGCGAGTTCATTAAGCTTTCTCAGAGACGAGGCGGTGCCTCGGGGTAAACCAATAGCGAAGCTCGTAGAACCTGAGGTTATGATAGATAACTCAGGGGTTTTCCTTTTGTGATCGCGGTCCTTAAAACACACTTGTATTAATACACCATCACATGATGACTATTTGTAAATTACCTTTATCTCACGAATGTAATAAGAATACGCAGAAACACAAACGCGTTAAACAGGTGCAGGTGAGACACACATTCTAATGACGTCAGAGACGATCAGACAAAGCGATGATGATGTGAAGTTACTGATGAACAGTTTTATTCTCGTTAAACTTCATCTGAAATTTAATTAATCCACTTGTGTGATTCATATCAGACATGTTTAAAATTAACAAATATAAACTGTTATTTTGAATTCATGTTTTCATTTGTTTTTGTTCTTTCATGATCACAGAAATGGAGAATTTTTAGTCTTGTGCTTCATTTAAATATGATGGACATATTGAAATGGAGGCATGGAAAGGGATGAACCCGTCTGAATTCTTTGTTGATTTTGATGAACAAAGGAAAAAGGGCTTGAATTTGTGTCATGGACAGATTCTTACGTCTGAATATTATTTATATGGCTCTCACTGAAATAAATTTCCAAATATTTTGCTTTCATGGCTCTCTGAGTGAAAAAGGTTCCCGACCCCTGCTCTATAGTATAGTCTGGAGGTGACAAGTCAGCAGCTCTAGACAGAGTCACTTTTAAGTAGTTAAAATAAAGTTCTGCATTCGTCAACCACTCAAGTTTTTGTTTAGTGTTCTTATGCCTGCTTTCATCATAGCTCTGAGCGGAGCAATCAGAGTATGGTATTTTTAAATTAAATGTCTCTAACACTAATCTTTGTGGACAGTTGGGCGAGGTATTGTTCTTAGCCCGCATCTTAGGATAATTGCTGCAATTGTAGATGTCACCCTTTGGGAACTGGCCCAAAGTTCCTGGGGGCATGAAAGCCAAATATGTGCCACTTTTTTTCTCACGCGTTGATACTCAAATGGAATACAAGTACTGCAAGTACTACAAGTATTTGCAGCTGACATTCGTATATTGCTAATCGGATAATGATACCAGATGATACCAACGGTGTCGAGACGATACCAACGGTGTCGAGACGATACCAACGGTGTCGAGAAGTTATTTTATCTTTGTTTAAGAACCAATATAACCAACATCGTTTCCCTCAGGATTCATCCTCGCTACAAACAAGATGTAGCCTACAGGCTGAGTTTGGGCGCGAGGGCGGTGGCGTATAATGAGGACGTATCCTTCGCCGGACCGTTCCCCCAAAACATTCTGATGGACTCCAGGTCCTTCTACATCATCTACGACCAGGAAGTGTGGGCCTGGCAGCAGCATCTCACCATCTTCGAGGTGAGTTTGTCCATTTGTTGTCCCTCTTGTATGGATTTTTAAAAAGCTGCAGTTGATGAATGAGTTTGAAAATGACTTTTGAAGGCCAGAATTTAAATGAAAAACTTTTGATTAACTAACTAACGGAATCATAAGGATGTCAGCCTTTTCATTGAAAAAAACCCAGTAAAGATGTAGGACTTTTCACAGGATAAAAACCTGAAGGATGTCTGACTTTATTTTCAAGTGATGTCTGGAGGAGAATAGCCACACATTCAAGACATTAAGGGTTTATTCATGAACTAGAAAGGTGTCTAGAAGAGTCAAGAGTCAGTTTTAAGGAAGAGTTGAGAGCCTTAAGGCTCGATAAGTTCGTTTTGAAAAAACACACATATATATATATATATATACACATCTCTTGCACTCCTGCAGATCTGTTGCGAGGGCTCTCCATGTGAGTCTCCCGGACACTGGAACCCCGCTCCCATGATAGAGATGGGACGGACCACCATCGAGGTGTCTGCCTTTTACTGTTCGGGAACCTCAAAGGTCGCCGCCCTTCGATACGCTTGGACAGACTGGCCCTGCAACTTCAAGCTCTGCCCCATCTACAGCAAAGACCAAGTGTTGCCTGCACCGACGTTCGTCTTGTTTATGCGACCGAACCGATCTCTGCCTTTGCCCGAAAAATTATAGTCGACCATCTTTTTTCTTTGACTCACTGTAACATACCATGATGTCACAAGATATATGTATATACGTTTTGGCAAATATGAGCATGTTTTGTTTAATGTTTGATGCTCTGTACATGATGTCATTGTATATTCTGTTTGTGTTTGTTGTTTTGAATGGTGGGGAAATCGGGGGGAAGTGTTTTTAATGGGTTGATGGGAGGGGAGACGCGAGTGTGAGGTGAGGGGAGACACCTGCATGGAACCAGGGGAGACACGGAAGAGAAGAACGATCAAGATGGACAAACTATCCGAGCACATTCAAGCGGGGATTATTCTTTCTGTCTAAAGGACATTCACTCATCACGCCAGAACTCCGATAAGTAGTTTGTTTTTTGATTTAATCTGTCGTTGATGCAGTGATTGCGCGCTTGATGACGCGACTTTTTCGGACCTTAACATGGACAAGAACATTGGACTGGTGTTTAAGTTGTTTTGTTTCATGACAAACTGTTTATTTAATCCCTCCGTTATGGAGTGCCTTTTGTTTAATTTCGAAGATTAAGTTAATAAGTAAAGATATTTTGATTTCCTTCGATATCAGCTTCATGTGTGGTCAGCCTTCATTTGAATAAACGCTGACACTCTGGAGCCGTCACTAAGTCCGCACCAGAGCTCCCCCCATGAAAATGCGTTTGTGAAAACCTCTCTCCGATTAATTTGAGACGGTCCGTTTCATAATGGTGGCCTGTATGGGGAGAATGAAAACCCTATTAAAAGGTACTGGACGTGGCATGGTGGCCATTTATACGGAGGGATGTATGGAGTCATGTTCGTGCGTGTCAGACCTGCCAGCAGTACAAAGATGCTAATCTGAAGCCAGCTGGACTGCTGCAGTCCCCAGACATTAAGGCACCAGGAGAGATGATGGGTGTGGACTTCATGGGGCCTTTTCCTTTAAGCAAGGCCAGGAACTCAGTCCTGATGGTTGTAGTGGACTACTACTCCAAATGGGTAGAGTTTTTTTCTCTTAGAGATGCGAAACCTCCGAAAGTCACTCAGATCCTCAAGAACGAGATTTTTACTCGTTGGGGAGTCCCTGCCTACATGGTCTCCAGTCGTGCAAGCCAGCTCATGTCCCAGTTGGGTCAGTTGCTTTCATTTGTGTAGTCGACTGGTTGTTCCATGTTTCGTCAGTAGATGGCAGTACAGGCCTAAGAGAATCGATCGATTAACTGGGAGGAGTGTGTGGAAGTGTCGGTGGGTGTCTCCTGAGTCAGGGCGGACTGCGCATGCTCGCTGCATCATCCGTCTCCACCAGAGGAAAAGGTTTGAATGAAGATGCTCCGCGTCTCGAGTCTTGTATGAAAAGGACGAAGACGAGCCTCACGATCCACACACTCGACATGGAGATGAAGAAATCCTTCTCAGACTCCGAGCAGACGCTGCGCAGCTACGGATCTGTGTCCCAAACGAGCTCCTGGACGACGGATAAAGGTGAGTGTTGTCATCGATGTGATGGCTCAGCTCTTATTTTCGAGATGCCAGCAAACTTTGCTCGTCTGTACGTTCACTGTTGCCTCTGAAAGGCATTAGTCGAATGTCTACACGCCCCGTTATTGTGGCATCGTCTACGTAAACAGTCAAGAATCGACCATTTGAGCAGCAAATATGAAAACACACATCGACACACACGAATGTTCTTAAAGGGACAGGCCAGTCTTTACGTGGCCCTCGTGAGGCCAGAGTTAAACAATAACTTTTATCTTCTTATATTGTCTTTAAAATTAACAATATGATTTTAAGGGTCGTCTCCTCGCAATATAATGTGTCCTTTAAAAATGAATGTTCCTACTTCAACGAAAGCTAAATCATGATTTATCCTCAGAAATAATCTTTATATATATTTTATTATCTTTATAAATATTCATAATTTACACGCAAGTCCTCAAATAAAATAATTGTAACAGGTTCAATTAGAGTTAAAGTAAAAAGTATATTGTTATATTCAAAACCTACTCACATTTCTTTCTCTCTGAGAAGGTCTGGCTTGAAAGAGCAACATTTTAGGGCCAAAAATTGGATTTTTAATAATCGTTTTATTTATTTCCTCACTTTTTCTTTCTCGGAAAGTGTTTGATTATGTGGGCGGGTCATTCATTCATTCATTTTTTTTCCACCAGAAATTGGGGGCCCCTCGTTGACACTTTATTGCTCAGTTGATAAAAGCGACTGTGGTGGCTCTGAACTGTGGCGCGACGAGCAGTTTCCCTGCGACGACTGCGGGATTTCTCCAGCAAAAGGGGGAAAAACAAGTCACTTTTAACTTCCCCGTCGAGTCAGCGAGATGGAGAAATGCGGTTTATTTTTGGTAACGCACACATGCTCTAGAACCTATCGCTCCCCAGTGGCGGGTGTTGTGTTGTCTGGTGCAGGATGTGTCACATGTTGACATCTGTCGCGCTACATCTGGTCGCTGGAGTGATTTGTAGGGTGAGAATCCAGACTCGTGCAAAAAGAAACATACTGATGAGTATAACAGAGGTCCTAGAACAATTCAAGAGACACTTAAATCAACACATTAGATGCCCTTTAATAAGGTGAACCGCAAGCGGAAGACAATAAACGGCAGACAGGAGAAAAGTTACAAAAAAACAAAAAAACGATTTAGGAAAGGAAAACAAGGGGGTAGATTCCAACAGCAAGACGCACAATCCACTGAGGGGGAAGAATTACAGTCAAATCAAAGACTCACCAAAAAAGTAGTGACAAAAAACGCTGCCTAGAAAAACGTCAGGAACAACAAAGTCAGAGGAACAAGTTGGAACAGCAAGCAGGTAGAACGTAGTGGATAAATCTGTCCGGGCTGATGGATTGATCACCAGTAGCTGTGCGACTCTGCCAACAACTGTCAAAGAAAAAGAAAGTGGCGAAGCAGGAATTACTTTGGCAAAATAAAACAAAATCAAAGTGGATCGTGACAATATCTTCTTATTTTCACAACTTGACCATCATAAATCTTAAAAAATACCTTTAAAATTACATTTTTATTGCCGTATTCTCGTGACCTCATAAAATATTGTGTTTCCTTAACCTCCACCACTGCATATGCATTTATGGAAGCCAGGGAGGTCGTTCACCTTTGGCCCAGAGACAACACAAGGGATACCACAAACACATTAGTTTTCTGGCCTCCGGGTCAGCTTGACCCTGAGATAACACAACGGTTAAATGCATACATTGTGTTTTTTATGAAGGAATTAAAATGTTGATAATTTAGATTTTAATCTTTACAAAAAAGAAAACAAAGATGCTACGTGCTACGAGGTGCTTGATACAGAATGCACCGCTAAGCTAGGAAGTTTAGCGCTCAGTTTAAAAATGTTCTTAATTTAATATTTTACATTGTAGGTTCCTAATATTAATTAAAATGTAGATGATTTAGATTTTAACCATTTGAAAAAAAAAAGAAGATACAAAGTGTTACGGGCTGGTAAAGGCAGCATGCTCTGCTATTGAAAAGCTAAGCTATCAGGATTAGCATTCAGTTTAAAATGTTCTTAATTTGATATTTTACATTGTAGGTTTCTAATATGATTTAAAATGTAGAGGATTTAGATTTCAACGTTTGGGGAAAAAAACAAAGTGTTATGGGATGGTAAAGGCTGCTTAAGCTGCTATTAAAAAGCTAAACTAGCAAGTTTAGCATTCAAAAACATGGTCCCCTGAAATATGTAATCGTTTAGTAATTGTCGTTTTTACTTGCGGAAGAACAAAATCTCACAGGGTGGTTGAGTCTCGTTTAACGACTCTATTTAACCACCATAATACCATAGAACATTTTTTTCAGATAAGAACTTATGTTTAAAAACAAAGCATCAGGCGCCACATTTTAAGTGTTAAGGGAATGTCTGACGTAAACGAAGCAGGTAAATGATCTCGCTTCTCAGCGATGGTAAGGGAGGAGAAGGCGTCGCCCGGAATGTCAGAGAATAACGAGCAATAACTTCACCTAAAAATAGACGTTAACCATCGCTGACGACAACAAGGTGCTGCACTGCAGACTTGTTGACGGAGGACTCATGAGTCTCCATTGGTCTGTTTGCTCAGAAACTATACAGCAAGTCCGCGGCAGGTTCTGGTGTTACCACGGTGATGAACCTCCAAGAAATTCAAGCGCTGGGTTGTTAAGCAGTTTCCATGAGAATGTTGAGCGACTTGAAGAACTGTGGCCCCCGGGGCCAAATGTGGGCTCATTGATGGGGCCTTCACGAAAAGTAAAATACGATGAAGAAATAGGCGTATAAAATATTTAATACTTGATTCTTTTTTGTCTTTCAAAATGAAAAATATGACATAAATGTATTAGATACATGAATATAAAACAAATACAAATAAATAATAATTAAACTTTTACTACTTTGATTTGTGAGATATTTACGATCAAAAATCAGGGACATAAATACAAAACAAAAAAGTAATTAAATAAAAACCCCACTGAGGATGCAAAGATGCAGCTCGACAAGAAACTAAAGGATTTGATTCTAGTATTAAAAACTTAAACTGATGATCGAAGGACAGTTAGTAACATCTTCTCAGGGGCCACATTCTATTCTAAGGCTGATAAAAATGTAACGAAGACAAAAGAGCCTTGATAGGATTTAAGTTCAAATGAACCATACGTTATCAAATACAACTAGACAATAACATAAATAAAACTGTATATACATTTTATTAGAACAAACTAAATGCAATATAAATGAACTCATGAAATGTGTTCTATAAAGAATCAAGTCATTTAATTTAGAGAAATATCTAGTGATGGTCTGATGAAGCTTCATGAAACAGTGTCATGATGTTTAGAGGTCAGTAGGTGGCGCCATCAATTTAAAAATTGATGTTTCATCAGAACAGTTGTTCAAAAAGAAGGAAAATAGTGCCGAGACCGCCATCTGGTGGACTCTGAGAATAATGACACTGCTTCATGAAGCTTCCTCAGACCATCACTTACTAATATCTGACGCATTAATTTGACAAATGAACGAACAATTGGTTCCGAGGTCGTCGGGTCATCAGGGTCAGTGTCGGAGCTCATGTCTGTCCTCGAAGTCCCACAGAGCTGAGCTAAGACTGTGACGTGGCTTCACCTCCCTCGTGTCGTCTCCTCAGGTCACTCGGACGTGTGCATGGCGGACAGCACCATGTCTCCGGAGGAGATCGAGGTGGAGATGACTCGCATCCAACGTCTGCGCGAGGTCCTGGTTCGCCGGGAGTCGGAGCTGCGCTTCATGTAAGTCGCACGTCGCCCCGAGTCTGTTATCTGGCCAGCGTTGCCTAGCAACAGTGATTCCATTTAATCAAGATTAGGGCGGCTTTATTGGCAGGAATCTGCGGATACGATTCGTATCACGATACAGGTGCAACAATACGATATATCCTGATTCTGTAGTAACAAGGATATAGTTGTAGTATTGTCGAGTACTTGACTCTGGTGTTTTCATGAAGCTTCATGAACCCACAGACCACTCTTGACAGGCGTTATTGTTTTCAAACCAAAATATGTCCAAACTTCAGCTTTAAAAGCTGCTGTAGTCTACTGTATCCTCTCGTCCTCAGTGGTCGCGAGAATTTCATTATTCCTTTAGCTGAGGAGGTCATAACGACGGCTGCCATCTATTGGTGGGAAACATTATTAAGACAAAAATGCAGGGAATATTTTCAGGTTTATTGTAAATAAGAATAGAATTACTGAACTATAAACCATACAATAACTATGATAAAAACAGTAAAGGCTGGACTTTTTTTTTGTTGTAAGAATGAACTGAAAATGTCAACTTTTCTTTTGGAAATAACTAGTGATGGTCTGATGAAGCTTCACATAACAGTGTCATTATTTTTAGAGTCCACTAGATGGCGGTCTCTGCACTACTTTCCTTTGTTTTGAGCAACTGTTCTAATGAAAACAATTTTTAAACTGACGGCGCCACCTACTGACCTCTAAACAACATGTTTCATGAAGCTTCACGAGCCCATCACTGCTAATAATCCTATGCGAGAATACGAAGGTTGTAGTTGGGAGTAGAAGGACACCCTGGAAATGTTTCCAGCGCATCCACACAGACCGGTCGGTTTGTTTTTTGGGAGGAAACTAGAGTTCCCAGACGACACCCACACAAGCAAGGAGAGTGAAAACAGACTCGACTAAATAAATATTTCCTCTCTCTCGCTCTGTCTCTTTCCACTGGCTGGGAATTGAACCGGAGACTGTTCTGACGACCAACGATCCTCTGCAGGGAGAACCTTTCGAGCGACGAGCGTGTGATGAACTCGCTCACACGCCAAACTTTTCTTCAGTCGAACTAACAGATGCGTGTTCGCGCCGAGACACGAATAGAAGTGCAGCTGCACAAGTGTGAGGAGGAGGAGGAGGAGGAGGCGTCGGATGAGTCATCGCTCTACGACAGAGACGCTGGTCTGTCACTGGTCTGCAGAGATGCAGGGCATCCAGGGTCAGAGGAGGAGGTGGGCAGTCGTTGGTGCACCAGAGGTCATTGAAAAATAACATTTCAATAAAAAATAGTTTTTAACCAACATAGTGTTCATATTGAAGAACTACATTCAGGCGAAAAGGAAACAAACAACAAAAGATCTCTGCCTCTGTGTGATCCCAGCGAGACATGATGATGATTTTAGTGTTTGTTTATAAAGCGAGTCTGGACTCTTAGTCAGGATTCGTCGTCCCTCGTTCTCGTCACGTCTGTGCTTCACTTCCCAGGATGGACGACATCCAGCTCTGCACGGACATCATGAGCTTGAAGCAGGAGCTGAGGCTGATCGTCACCGTCCCCGGTAAACATTCAACACTCACCATGTAATAGTCTGCTTTTTTTTTTTTTTTAATAACAAACTATTGAATTTAAAAGGTTCAAGTTTAAACATTTTTATCAGAATATTAGTGTAAAAAATTTAAATGATGGATATTTTTAATTGAATCCTATTGACATTCAAGTCAAATATGGCGACGCCAATGATATCCTTCTTTTATACACTTCCAAACGACAACGCTGTGCGAGGAGGGTTGGTGTCGTGTTCAAGGACACGTATGCGAGAGATGAGGATCTGCCGGGACTCGTCAATCAAGGGGCTTTTTTTTTTTTCAACGCCATGTGAGAAACTGTATATATAGACATGTGGCAGCGATGACTCATCTTCTCCAATCTTTTTTTTTTTTTTTAAATACAGTCTTGACGTCGCTGTTGGTGCAACAGAATATTGAAGACGTATTTAGTTGCATCCTTTAATTCTGTCTTTTTTAAATAATCGATTAAAGAACAACATCGTTTGACGTTCTAATTAACACATGTTTTAAAATGTGTAGCATCTTGAATGTAACATTAAAATGATAATCAACACCAGAAGAGCTACTTGATCAAACTCTCAGCCAATCATGCGACGCACACACGATCACATGACAATGTAGTCGCACTGAATTATTCATGACAGAATAACATTTTAGATTGAATTTAAAAAGCTACAAATAAAATATTGAACAAAAAAATAATATATTTTTTAATATAGAACAGCAAAATCTAAAACATTTTTTACACTAAAAAAATATATATTTTTAAGCATTTAATAATTTTTAAAATAATTGAACTAAATATATTTCTATAAAGTTTATGAAGTTCTTTTAAATAATCAAATCAAAAAAAGGATTGAATCGAGTTTGTCCCTCAATTCAAAAACACATTTTTAAAATATGTCACTATTGTACCAACTATTTCATTGTTTAATTATTAAAATAAATAAATCTACTTTTCAATATAAACATTATTGATTCGATAAACAATTTTAAGTCCATTTGAATCTTTTTTTTTTTCAATTTTGGGGGGAAAAAAAACGACCTAAATTGAACTTTTATTTACAAATTGTGTAAAAAAAAATTATTCAATGCTACAAAATGTCAAGTTAATCGATATTAAATGTCATACCATGAGGATCATGATGCGCTTTTACGTCCACGATTATTACCAAACGTTTCCGCCCCTCAGAGAAAGAAAAGACAAAAAAACAGAAGCAGCGAGAAGAAGAACTGATCCTGAAGATCCACAAACTGGTGCAGAAGAGGGACTTCCTGGTGGACGACGCCGAGGTGGAAAGACTAAGGTGTGAACGAAACACGTCGTTTCATAAACGTAGACGCCGGTTTTTTGATCGTGGCTTTATTTCCTGGACCCCAGGGAGCAAGAGGAGGACAAGGAGATGGCCGAGTTCCTGCGGCTGAAGCTGATGCCGCTGGAGAAGCAGCTGAAAGCGAAACAAAGTGAGTGTTTTAATGAACCGAGCAGCAGATTTCTTCACAAAAGCTCACCGGGGGTTTTTCTCGTTCCATCACCAAGATCCTGCCAAACCGAAGAGGCAGACCCTCGAGCCGCCGCCCAACAAACCATTCATCACTAAATCAGGTGCAGCCATCATCAAAGACTGCTGCGGCGCCACCCAGTGCGCCATCATGTAGCCGTTCAGATGTCACTTCCTGTCAGGCAGAGAGACGTACGACACCCAGACGACTGTTTTTGTTTCACATGTCAAGTTCAACTCACAACCTCTTGTTTGGTTGAACATTAGCTCGTTATGGGTTCATGAAGCTTCATGAAACAGAGAAGCATCTTGTTTCAATGGGTGGTAAGAGATTATAGAGCGGAGAGTGACATCTAGTGGCCAATTCCGAGACCGTTTCATGAAGCTTCGTCAATACATGACAACGTTGAAAAGTATTTGAATCAAGAGTTCTGTTGTTAAATTGACGTGCGGCTTCGAACATGCATCAAAATCCTTGTCGTTTTTTTAAAGGCCCGTCAGTGGGTTATTGAACTTGTGAACTGTGTTTTTAGGACATAAAGTTGACAAGTCGTTGGAATCAGTCAGAGGTTTTCAAACTAAAAGCTTGTGTGTAGCACAAACATGACCATGACCTCATTTCAACGTCCGCCATTTCCTCCCGAACTTTACGAGTTCACAGGAAGACATCTTCAAAAAACGTATTTTGGCTTCACTTTCGAGAAATGTTACTGGTCTGAACTCATGTTTTTATAGTAACCGCCATGATGAATGCAATTCTCTTGTCGACGCCTAAAGTAGATGATGTTCATTTCCTGCCTGTTCAGGACTTTTTTTGGCCACGTTCACGTTTCAAGTGTCAATTCTGCCAACCGATCAACTGGACAGCTTTCGCCACAAGCGGGACGTGTCCAAAGCCTCTCACCACATGTGTGGCATTATACAATGAGATTTATACCAGGTGGTATGATAGGGAGCAGCATTGTAACCGCTGCAGCGGAGAACCAGGTGGTGATTAATGATAAACCTAAAGAATATTTAATTATATGATCGTAAGCCAACGGATGATGCGTTTAGATTTCTTGACAGAATTGACCAACTCTGTAAATGTAAACGTTGCCTTTGTGTCTTCTAAAATGATCTTTCCCGTCCTGTAACGGCCAGTATAGACTTCGTCTTTCGGTGGATAATCGAACAAATATGCAGAATGAATAAGCTGAAACTACCTGTATTTTAGTGTTTGAATAAAGAGCTTCTTTCTGGACATCTTGTCATGTGACCAACACGTCGTTTCTCGAATCGCATATTTGGAAAAGTCATGTCTCACTTTTAATGTATAAACCAATTAAAAGTCTGACGGCAGAATAGCCGAGACAAGAAATGCCCATTTAAAAGTAGCGGCACAATTGAGAAACTGCTTGAGCTTAATCTGATGCTGTGGTGGACAAATCAAGCTCCTCTCTATGAAGAGATGCTGTGTGAGACATGAGACACATGTTGAAGCTTTGAAACATTTTATTTCAACGTTTTTTTAAGCATTCAATTATTTTTTCAGTTATTTAATTAAACAAATAAAATGTATAAAGTTATTTTAAATAGTCAAATTAAAAAAGGACATTTTTAAAAAAGAATGAATGAGTTTTCCATCTCAATAATTCAAAAATATAATATTATAATCTCTAGCTTTTTAATCTAGAAATGTGGCATTATTGTACCAGCCATTTCATGGTTTAGTTATTAAAATAAACAAATCTACTTTTCAATATAAACATGATTGGTTCAAATGATTCGATAAAAAATTCAAACTATTTCATTTAATTATTCATAAAATACCAGAAGGTGCCTTAAACTAAAGAAAAGAATTAGGAGTGATTTATAGGAAAAATCTCATAATGTCACCTGGCGACATCGGTGGACGATAAAAGTAGAATTTTTAAGTCACCTGGAGGTTGAGACAAACAGCTTTTCAGCAATTGACGAGGAAACAACCTGGATGGTGTCTGGAGTTCCATCAGTCTTCTATGCTATGATGTAAGCAAGTAATTTTTATTTGTATAGCGCTTTTCCAGACCAGGGTCACAAACAATCAAAACAATATTCAATAAAGTATATATTTTAAAGGTCAAGATAAAACTGATAACACAACAGGAGTTCCAGAAAATCAAGGAAAACCCTGAACAAATAAAAACGTCTTAAGATGTTTCTTGAAGGAGTCAGTAGATCATCAAACACAGAGAGAGAGGAAGATCGTTCCAAAGCTTAGGAGCAACAGCCTGGAAGGATTTCTCTCCTCTGGTCCTGAAGCGTGTTCAGGAACCATCAGTAGATTCTGATCCACAGACCTCAGAGCCCGAGCTGGGGTGTAAGGCTGGATCAGATCACTGATGTAAGGAGGAGTCTGACCATGAATAGCTCTGAAAGTAAGAACCAGAATTTTAAAGTTGATCCTGAAAGAAACTGGAAGCCAGTGAAGAGTTTTAAGGATCGGAGAAATGTGAGTTCTTCTACTAGAGCGGGTTAGAATTCTCGCTGCAGAGTTTTGTATTAACTGCAGGCGAGACAGATCCTTCTTGAAAATAAACTGTAACAATAGTCCAGGCTATTGTATGTGGTTTTGTTTTTTTGTTTTTTAAAGCTAGCAGCCTAACTCCTCTGTTGTCATCCTACTCCGACTTCACCTGCACACATTCAAGATGACCATTAGACACACAGAAGACAGAGACGAGAGATTTAATGCTTGTGATTTTTATTAACAGAAACGTTTTGGTCCCTTCAACAGAGTTGCTACAATGGTTAAACAAAGACAGGCTGGGACTGTCCTTTTTTTTGGTCGTTGATGTACAAATCAAATTCTGTTCCCAAAGAAACAAGAAGCATTACATGAAACAAAACTATGCAGATGTGCATATTTCATCGGGACAGATGTTCCTCACTGGTGGAACCTGAACTAAGAGGATCAGCAGCCGTGAGAGAAAGTTGTCACTGGAGTTAGTCGTCACCGTGTCACTTCATGGAGGAACCGCCTAAAGCACGCCGTGCAGGGTTAATGATCATCGAATGGAAATCAATTGTTGTCCTGAATTCACTAAAGCTTCTGTCCAGGAGACAGTAACAAGTCGCAGCAGAGACCCCAGACTCTTGTAGGCGTTTACCGACAAGACAAATGTATTCAATTCACCTCATACCACATGTTTTTATGAAGAAGACAAACACCAGAACCAACACCGCCTTCAAACACAAACCTGCTCTCGACACCTCAGTTGTGCGACGTTTGATTCAGACACAACTCGGCAGAATTGGGTTGAGAAGACACTTCCGAGGAGGAGGAAACACCGATAGAAACTCTTTGGTGTGAGGAAGGAGGAGCGGGAAGGTTTGACGGCGAAACCCAAAACATGGTGGCGAATACAAGCCATTGTAAAAGCCAGTCATTCCAGAGAGATCGACTCTCGTATTTGGACACGCGCTCTGAGAGCTTCAGTGCGCCTCGGAGTCAGCCGGCAAACACCCGTCTCAGCTCCTCCCACCCCACCTTTACGCTCAAAGAACATTCACGAGTTCCTCTTACGTCTTTCTTCAAATCTATTAACTCATCGTGGACCTCCATGTGACAGGGACCCCCCCCCCATTCCCCCCCATTGAGACTCAACAATCACGAACCCTCTTAAAAACAAAAGGCAGATATAGAAATAAAGTCTTGCCTTCATCTGTTGCTGTGCAGCTTACAAACATGCATAAACTCTTATGCACATCCAACAAATCTGACACCACAGATGTGTAAGACACACAAACGCACACACTGACTGCTGGTCAAGAGTGTCATCAATTCTGCTGCGTCAGCACAGCAGGGGGGGGAGACGGTGAAGAGCATCAGACCCCGAGACTGAGAGAGCTTTTCATTTACCAGACTACATGGAGCCTTATAATACAATCTTTTAATTAACTACAAATGAGTGCAAATAGTCCCTCGTCCTCGTTTTTAAATCCACCAGACAGACGTTTTCTGCTAGTCGAACAGAATTCAGGTCAAAAACCAAAGTGGTCTTTCTTCATAAAAAGTCTTGGAATCCAAACAGATCAGTGGATTCTACAAGGTCAACACTTGAAGTCATCGAATGAAAATGAGACTGAAAGTTTGGGGCTCCAGGCAATTCTGAATTTGATGAAATGTTAAATTAAATTCTGCATTTCTAGTTGTGAAATAAGGTTCTTAAAAACTGCTGATTAGTTTTTTTTTTTTCTTACGGAATTTAAATTTGTTAAAGTGCACTTTTTTTTAAAATCTAAAAAAATGATTTTTCCCCTTTCTCACATTTTATGAGACGAAAGTGACACGGAGACGACCAACAGTTCAACAGGATAGTTTTGTGGAAAACTGTGACCAACTTCCCACCGGGGAAAATTAACATGGTAAATGGATATGATAAATTATATTCATGTATTTTCTCTGGAGTCACAAGTGCCGATCGTCTTCAATTCAAAGCACAGGCGTGTGGAGTAATTAGCACACATCACCAGCAGGGGGAGCCGACAAACAAAACACTCAACTCTGAGCTAGTTTACAGAACATGAGGTGTGTTGTACTTGATGAGGATCAGAGTCCTGCCGTGAATGAGAAGTTGGCCGCAAGCTTGATGCGACCCCGACCTTTTCTGCTTGGGCTCTCCACGGAGAACTGCACTTTCTCGCTGCCAGCGAAGGATTCGTTTGCGTCGCTGATCTCAGGTTTATTTTCTAAACGGAGAAGCAAAAGTAGAGATTTAGATACTTGATGATAAATACGTTTCTTTATTTAATGATGACATCTTTCAACTAGAGTACCGAGAGGAACTTAAGACATTTCCTGAAAGACAAAACCGAAGCATGAGGTAATGCAAGAAACTCTAAATATGCTTAAATATTGCAATACTTTTTCCCCCCTCGACACTGTATCGTTTAAAAAATAAATTATATTGGATTTTACCATGTAATGAGGCTAAGGCTAAGAGAAGCCATGAAACAGCACTTACACTGGTTTGACCATGTGGTGCGCCAGAAATAACATTTTTTAAACCTAAGTATTGTCACTTTAGTTTTGCTGAAGTCATTAAAAAAAAGCAAAATATAATTTAAAAATATGGAGAATTCTTAACCTGTGGCTGCCGTTTTGTCCTCAAAATGAATCAAGTCAGGATCGCGCAGGAGTACAAGGTCTGGATGGAGCTGAGGTGAAGGCAGACAGGATGGAACGGGGCCGCACAGCAAGTCCTCTGAAGAAGTCAGACACAGCAGCTCCGACTCCTCAGAATTGCCCACACCTGACAGAAGGATAACCCAGTTAAGACTTTGGTCAACATTTATGATCTTTTAGTGTTTTTACTCTGTCTTGAAGTTTCAGAACCGTCTGTACTGACGGGGCTGTCGCTGTGCTTGTCCACGCAGCCATCAGGTTGAGCGTTGTTGGGCAGTGAGGAGCTGGTTCTTGCTGAGTAACAAATATCTTTTAGGATAGAGTGTAGGGGGGAAGTTTATTCACAACAAGAGAGAGTTTTACCTTTCATATCGTTCTTCAAAACAATAATTCTCTTGTGCCCGTGTCCTTTGATCCACACCACCTGCAGAAGACGAGAACATGTTGCTACCTTGTGATGAAGAAGTGGACTAAACATTTCATAATCACATGGGGCAAGTTGTTCAACAGACTTAAATCTGGATCAAAAAGTTTTAGATTTTGGAAATCCTATCCTAATCTGCACTACTTGTATGCCGTTTTTTCCAAAGCAACATTGGATTGGAACACTCAAGCGTTTTTACTAGATCAAATCCAGATTTAATATTATTATAGGTGCTGTAAATGGGACAAAATATTACAATGCAATCTTACGTAGAGGTTCATATTAATGTTATTTTTCCATTTTAGAAAAAAAAACAACAACATCTACTTCCATTTACGATACACTTTACGAATACTCAGCTTAACCAATGCAAATAAAAATAAATAAATTGTGGATATCTTTGAGAAAAAAAGCTTAATGTCAAAGTTGATAAAATAAAGAATGTTCATGATTATAAAGTTTTTTTTATTTAAGTTTCCTATACAGTGATGCATGGAATATTGAATATATATCATTTTGTTTTGTTTTTTAAATCTGGCCATTTATTTTATGGGGACAAATTCATTCAAATGTATTTTGACTTCACTACACTTAACAGCCTATATTTACTTCATCACTGCATCAGTTCATCAAATCAAGTGCAAAATATAAAAAAAAAAAAAAAGAAAAAGTATATACACAAAATAATAAAGTATTTGACCCATTTTAAAATGTGTTCCTTGGTTTCCTTCCTCAAATCCACTATTTTGGAATTAGAAAACCTATTCTAAAAAAAACAAAATCAATGTTAGCAGATCTTCTAAAATATTTTTGAATAACAAACACAGATGGTTTGATTCGGATTTAAACTACGATTGGATGATCCAATCCAATTCCAGAATCCTTCCTTCCCTCTTATGATCAACCCATTTGATTCAATCTGACAACCATAATTAGATCTGAACAACAACTGTTCACTGACAAAGAAAATGGATGCGAGGATGGAGAATAAGAACAATCGTTGCACCTGTGAAATGGCACCGAGCAGCTCATCAGTGCTGTTGCATCCGTATGAACGGGACTCCAGGCTGCAGCCGGTGAATTTGGCGTACGCTGCGTGAAACTCAGTCAGGAAGATCTGGTTGTAGTGGTACGTGTTGAGCAGTGCACGGACGTTCCGGGCGAACTGGTAGAGCATGGTCAGTCTCACCAACTCGTCGCCGTGACAAACGTCATCGTTTCCTGCGTTCGTGCCTTCCTCGCTCTCATTGTAGACCTGCCAGCGAGTCTGGTCTTAAAACACGGCAGCTGACAAAAGGTTTGGTTTACTCACTTCTACAAGGTAGGGCAGGCTTTTCAGCAACTCGCTGAGGGAGAGGAACCCATATTCACATGGGTTGAGCAAGACTCTGTAGACGGCGAGGTATTGCTGACTCAGCTCTTCCACCGTCAGACCCTTGTTGACGTTCTCCTCCTGAGACATGAGCAAAGCCAGGAGCTGCGAGGTCAGCATACGCAGAGACTTTCGGTTGATCAACTGCACTTCCCGACCCTCCGGAGAGTCAACAACCTTGATTGTGGAGAGAAAAGGCCATTATAAATGAATTAAACATCATTGATCTGCAGCAGGGTTGAAGTATCTTAGAACCATCAGAATATTTAAATGTGGAAGTAAACATTTCAAGTTTAATTGATTTTTAAAGCATTGAACGATTGATTTTGATCATTTCTACGTTGGATGGTTGATTCATTTTAAATAATTGAATTAAAAATATTCGAAATCAATAATTTCATTTTTGGATTTTCCAATTACTGAATATTCAAATTTCTTTAATCTTTAATTTTGTAAATATTTATTTTTTTATTCAATTATTTAAAAAATGTAATAATAATTCAACCTTTCAATAAATACATGATTCAATTAAATTATTTAATAAAAATGAACTAAGGGTTCAATACAGAAAGTATGTAATTTAACCATTTAAAAAATAATTTGATGCTTCAAAAGGTTTTTTAAATAAAATGAAGCCGATGTTTCAATATTCTGACGGCATGGCTTCCACGGCACAGGTGGTTACCTTGACGACATGGCAGAGTTTGTTGAGCAGAGCGGAGACAGAACTGACGTCATAGTCCTGAAGTCGGAGGCCGTAACCAAAAGTCTTGCTGTACTCTGTGAGCAGCTGGTTGACAGGAAGTGTGGAGTTCCTCTGTGCACGCAGCAGCTTCACCAACTGAGCTGCTAGAGCCTTGATCTGCTCCACTTCAGTCAGCGTCAACACTTTCTCCTCGCCACATTGTAGCACCTGCAAGAAAGAGCAGCCCTTGTATGATTGTGTGTAATCCATCTGCATGCAGAATCAGAGTATGGTTATGGACAGTATTGTATGTATTGTTATGGACAGGATAAACTATAAAATAGTTTTTTTTTTATATTTGATTGTATTTAAAAAAATAGAATACAAATTATAAATCATCATTATAATTCCAAAATAACTCAATTTAAAAAAATATATATTTTATAGTTAAATATATGATTTACAATCAAATTTCTCAATACTTTTATTTTATTATAAATAGTTTTTTTCCCCCATTTTGAGTGTTTTTTTAAAACAAAATAATAAAAAATAAAAAAAATCTCTGGAGGTGCGACATGGACATGACAAGTTCCTGACTACGTTTCTTTCATTTTTGTTTTGTGCATCATGTCACGTCTTCCAATTAAAAAAAAAACCCCTTGGATTTAAAATGGCCACAAATGTGTTTTGAAAAAAGGTTAACAACACAATAAACACAGTGTTTGAATACAGGAGTCTGTTATTTCATCAAGAAGAGTGATTCATTTAATCACAATTACTTGAAATGAATCTACTGCAACCATGTGATGAATCCCACTTTTTAATTACAATTTTTTACAAAAGGAGACCAACTCACTATGAGAACTTCTGGGATGGCCTCGAAGAGCTCCATCAGTTTGGTGAAACCATAGTAGCTGAGCTTGCACTGGCGACAAAAGTGGTGATGGTATGTGGGGATGAACTTGCTGAAAGGCATTCGACAATGTGGCTGGTGTCGCAGCAGATCCACAACCTCCTTTCCGAATTTCTTGGTGCGCTCAATTTCCTCTGCGGTGCGTTCTGGAAACACAAGGTCATGGGTGTGACGGATGCTGCTCACACTTTTTAACTGGATACGTTACCTCTTTTGGGGACAGAGATGACCGTGTCTTCCTCCTGCTGTGCCACAGTGATGGTGGTGTCAGGGATTTCAGTCAAAAGATCCATCAGTTCACACGTGCCGTAGTCCATCACCCGCCAGTCCCTTGAGAAGCACCTAAGGACGGAGGATTTGATGATGAAAGGAAGTCATGAGGCGTCTGATGTTTACTCACCAGTGATACGCCTGCATGAAGTCCTTGAGGGCCACTTGTTTGCTGGCTTGAAATTTAAGCAGCTTGAGCAGATCTTGAGTGAAGCGCTTCACTTGAGCTCGATGAGTCAGGGTGAGCATGCGTTTGCTGCCCATCCCCAGAATCTGTCAAAAGGAAAAGTAAGTAAAATGGTCCTTTGTTTATTGCAACAAAATCCCTGAAGAAGAGACAATTTAATTCTGCACTCTTTTAATCTAGTAACATTTTTTTTAACTTGCAAACACAACATGGCGTATAAAGCAGCATACCGCTCAACAACCCTCTTAGTAAGGGTGACATAAATTTCATTGTACTGGTACAATGACAATAAAGACAATTAAATTAAATTCATAAATGGCTCCCATAATGCTTTGCCGCCAAGTCAACCAATCACAGCTGTCGATCGATTCCTGACTGTGGCTTTTTACAATACATTTAAAACTGCACTATTGGATCAGAAATATTCAAATTAATTTTAAGAAAAAGAAGCTTTTTCTTTCATTTATTCAAGCACACCTGTAAGACGTGTGGAACGGCCTCCAGCAGCTCCAGCAGCTTTGAGAAGCCGTAGTCAGACACTCTGCATTGCTTGGCGAAGTGATGGTGGTAGGATGGAATGAACTTGTTCATGGGCATGAGGCATGACGGCTGACTTTTCAGCAGGTCGATGATCTCTCGACTGAACTGAATGAGCTGAGGGTTGCCCACTGGACTCTTGCAGCGCTGGAGCCACGGCTCGACTGAGAAAGAAAAAAAATTAAAAGAAAAATAGACACGGTTTGACGGTCTAAAAGTCGGGTTTAAAACCTCACCAGAGTTCTGAGTTGGTGGTTTGTTGTGGATCCACTTGATGACTTTGAAGCCGTTCTGAGCCGTGACTATGCTGACACTGGGGACACATGTGATGAGGTGCTCCAATGGTACGCCACCTTCCATTGTCTCGCTTCCAAGCTGCAACGGTTTAAACTGGGCCTCATAACAGTCTGGAAAACTACAACACAAAACCGAACAAGGTTATCATCTTGAGGAAATAATTGGTTGTTAAATAAGATATCGGAGTGTTACCTTAGTAGTGGAAGAGTTCCCTCGTGTGACTGCAACAAACTATGAAGCTCGGACGCCAAAGTGTTGAGCGACATCGCAACAAATGGGATTTTATAGGAGTCTGGATCAAAGTCAGCCTCACTGGGGGACGGAGAGAACATGGTAAATGATGCACATTGATGACACTAGATCAACTGAGAAAGACACGTTAACCAAGTAGAAAATGAAATGAAATATGTGGAATGTTTAGGCAAGAAATCAAAGTGTGTGTCAACTTAAACAGCAAGATTAACGAGAGATATTGCTTTACCATCAAACCGTGAGATTTAAATTTGAATTGGTTTGCATAAAAAAAGAAAACTTTTTTTTTTTTTTTAGGTGCAACACTTTATCAATACAAAATAGTGAAGGATCATTTCAACAGCTCAAGACCGCAAAGTTTATTACCTTAAAGTAAAATTATATATTGTATGTTCAAATTATAAATGCATCTGTTCACATATTGGATTACTTAAATAAAGTTAAAAAATTAAATGGAGGATTTTTCCCACAAAGAAAACTAAAAAAGGCAGAGATTTAGGTCCATATACTGAATAAAGACACCAAAGTCCACTATTTGTGCTTTGCGTCCAACAACAGAACCAAGCAGAGGTTTCAAATATACAACTAAATCTTTACTTTTTCTGGAGATTAAATCTTGTTAACCATAATCACAAACACTCTGCCGTGATTGTTTAAGCACCAAGGTTTGTCACTACACATGATCAATCCGGGAAGTCTCCACCCTTAAGGGACTCGTTGTATAAACAAAGGAGGGCGTGATTACAGCTGGCTGTAGGAGGAGTGAAGACATTATTACATCATAAAGGACTCTGCTCTCGTAACCTCTCGTCTGCCCAGATCTCAGGAGAGAACTTTATAAATGAATAACTTAAATCATCATCATGATGGACTTTCTGTATCTTGGAGAGGAAGACTTCAACATTTGAAACTTGTGAGTGAGTTAGGAAAGTTGGGTTTTCACACTAGTTTCAATTTAAAGGAAAACGCCGTTTATCAACTATAGGGCTTTGGTCCTTTTTTGTCATTTTTGAGAGTTAATATGCTTTACTCCTTAAAAGGTTGTCAAAAGTGATAAAATGATTTGAAATCATTATTTTTATGCAACTTATTTAGTTTCATTCTTTTAGATTTGTTTTTGTTACTATTTACTTTCCTTGATTTCTGCTTGGCCCCTCACAACAGTCACTATATGATATACACTCTCTGGCCCATGAGGAAATCGCCCACCACTGCACTAGACTCACCTGAAGTTCTGCTGTGGGAAGTGTTGTCTGCAAACTGGTTCGTGATACTCGAGTTCCTCAAAGACAACAGGGCTGCAGCTCGTTGAGGACGATCCCACCTGAGACTGAGCAGAACCCAGTGGGCTCTGACGGACTTGGCTGCTCGGCAAAAGGCACACCAGTCTCGACCCACCCTGTTCCCTGATCGCTACCACTTCTGGGAGCTCGTACAGATCTCCAATCACAAGCCTGCGTGTATATCTGTAGAGCGAAAACATTTTAACATCATCTTTCACGATTTATTGCACTACTCTAACACAGGATACGCTTTATTCCCAAAGAGGAGCAAAGGGGAAACAAACAAATGTCCTACTTCTTCTTGTAGATCTCTGTAAACTTCAACAACGGGAGGCAGTTGGCAGGCGCTTCCATGAGAATGTTTATGATCTCAGCGCTGCAGAAGAACAATGGTTGTTAATCTCAGAAATAAACCAGCAGTAAAGGATCTGCTAAAATAAACAATGCCACATCAAAACAAAGATTATTTTAATTTACTTGGTCTGTACCTGAGAGATGAAAGGGATTTATTCCTGCCGCCAGTGATCAAAGACACCTGGATGCGTCTGCCTCCAATTTTATACCTGTGCAGCCCACTGACGGCACTAATGGCCTGCTGCAAGGAAAACATCTGGACCGTCGCTTTTAGTTGATAATCTGTGTGGGGACTGAGCTCCACAGCTTTTACCTGAATAAAACATGTTTTCATGAATCAATCATGGTCAAACAGGTCTACAAAGACCCCTTTGGACCCAAATATATAGTCAATATTTTGTATTAAGTCAAAATCTCTGGTAAAAGAGGCTCTTTAGAAGGACATTAAAATAATTTTTGCGGTCCTTATTCTTTTATTACAGGCTAGAAAGAAATGATATTAGAATCAAAAGAGGCACTTTAGTGAGTCATATTATAAAAGTCAATTATTTGCAGGAGAAAAACAGCACAGACCTGAGGTCAACAGTTATAAACAACTATAAACTGAAGATATATCCACAGATATGTAATCATGTTTACCCACAAGCTAATGTTTACAACATTACCTTTTGTATTAAAACCCAATATTGAAATACATTCTTGTATTCACCTTAATGACATTTTCTTTTATTATTCAAAAACCAAGACGGAAATATATTACTTTTAACACCCTGAATCGAAAGTAAACTCTGTGACCCTGAAGGTTTTTCTGGTCCTACATTCCAAGACCCTGAACAACTGGGAGTTTCATGATCAATCGCCTATACTTGCGCTAAAGGTGACACGGCCCTCAACGTGGGTCGTGAATGTTTTAAAAGATATATGGTGTAAGGGCATGTGCTATGAAGCACATATTTGTTTGGCTTATCTTGGCTGGTTAAAATGTTGAAGACCCAGAAAATAATGTAAACATCACATGTTTAAGTGACAAACACAGAAGATAAGGTTGAAGACTGACTAATCAGATAATTTATGGTCGTACCAGTAAGGGTTGATAAGAAGAGAGACACAAAACATGAACTTTGTTTTAGTCGTTTTAAAGAGATTGAGTAAAATAGAGCCCTAATCCAGTTATGGGGTAATGGTATTGAAGATATATCCTCAGATTGATCCACATATATGCACTCAATGATGGTTTAAATTACATATCCTTATTGTATGTACTCAATTGTTAACATTGAACATTTTATCTTTTATTCAGAGTTCAAACATATTCTTGTGTTTTATCTTTAACAACTTGTTATTCCCAAAGAGCGGGGTTCAATAGTTGAAGGCTGAAAGCATCTGTGCCTCAACTTTGTATGAACCTTGGTGTGCGTTTCTGATACCATTGACCGAGACCTCTGTGCGTCAATAGTTACAAACTGTGAAAGATGAATGTGTTGGAAGGAGGAAGCAGCCATGTTGGCATCCTCTCCATGTTGAGATAGGAAGCATGAACGCTCTTAAAATGTCATGACCCAGAATTTATGGTCTACAGACCTGGTTCGAGATAACAAGTGTGAAGGAAGACTGAAGATTTATTGTTCAGGTCAGTGTTTAGGTCAAGGCATGAAAACAACATCTGATGTTCCTGATGGAGTCAAAACATCCTGTACACCCAAGTTCGCAATTGTATACTCGAACTACTTCACGTGTACGGGGAGGATCTCGAGGTCTTTAAAAGAAGGGACATGCCCAGAGGTTTGCAGCCACTCTCTGGAAGGATCTGGTGGGTGCACCAGGATTTGACAGAGAGTGGACAGAGTGCACGGAATTTGACATTTTTAATAACTCAAACACGTTTTAATAGTTCCCACATTTCTGAATAATATGCACTTTTGTTAACTTCTTATCTTGATTTTTGTAAATTGTACTTGAGGTCTTGCATGGCCTATTTGTCATAATAAATTTACCTTAAATAAATGTATGGTTTTAATTCTAAGTTTCACTCTTCCTTGAATCAAATGAATGCTCAGAACTCAAGAGAGAAGCAGAGGACCGAGTTCTTCTATAAAACATACAAATCCAAGTCTGTTTTTTTCCTTCTTAAATTAAAAGGGATGTTCGATGGCTTTATTCTTACCCGTCCAAATCTGGAGAAAATGTTATGCAGCGTCTGTTGCAGATCCTTTCGGGACAATCTGTAATCCAGATTGGCGACTAGGATTTCAGCTCCGTCAGAAAAAGGCTCAGGTCGACCCTCCGGACAAGGGCTGCGAGGAGCAGCGAGCAGGGGAGAGGAGCGACTGGACAGACAGGGTGATGCACTTCTGTGCATAAAGAATAGTTTTGTTGATGAGCGAAATACATTTCTTGAGAGACTTTAATACACGTCATTATCAAAATCTCGCAGGGTTTTCTTAAGTCAATTTCCTCTGGTGCCACATTTTATACAGTGGCCGGTTTATACGTTTACTTTATTGTATTTTATACAACCCCTTTCATTTTAAAATATCATATAAAGGCCATTTTTTGTTATTCAATTGAACCTTTAAGGATTTGAGGAATTGAACAAAAACCCTATCGCCATAGGTACAAGAAATGGATTATAGAACTATACACAAAATGAAAATTGTTCAAGTTCTAAATTATCTTTGAGCTCATGATGGCCACATAAGTACAGTGCAAGGGCAACATGTGCCCCCCCACCCCACTAGTAACACTTTGCCCATGTCTGCTCAAGAGTGTACAACCATATATTATTGTATTAGTTTATACATGCCATCAATGAACAAAAATTAAAGATCATTTAGATCAAATGAAAACCCCTCATTTATCCAGAAATTAAATCTCACCTTGAGGACCATGAACCCTGTGAGAGGACCATGGGACTGAAGCTCCTGTGCAGGTTCAGTTTGCTGAAAGCTGATGGTGTACTGATCTTAAAATCTTCACAGTTCTTGTCCCTACGGTCAGACTGTGATATGTTCGGGGGATTGGAACCATCTCTTGACAAAGAAAAAGGGGTAAAGTCAGCACAACCAAGCACATACAGTGATCCTCCACATTTTGCAGTTTACATTTCAGCAGTCGGTCACAAAAGGGTGATTTATTTGAACAGCAGTTATATAATCACTGAAATAAATGTTATTTTCCAAACACAATTTTAACACGTTAAAACTAAAATGGTTCCTACTTCGCATATTTCATTTAATTTAAGGGAATTTTCAGAATGTAACCCCCATATTAGAGGCACCCATCTGTGCATTTACATCCTTGCTGAAATTTATGATGATTTAAATGACAGGCTGACGAACGAGGGGCCACGACGACAAACATGATGATACCTTCGTCTACCCACGGATGCTCCCGTCGTTTGTTCATAAGCTCTGCTGTCATCGAGTGAAGAAGCGGATGCGGCTTTATCCAGGTGATTCATATTCCGAGTTGCTTTATTCTCCAAATCGCTTAACTCCTGGATGAGAAATAACAATATTACTCATAACCTTTTCGCCTGCATAAATATTGGTCTGACTCATTGGAGGAAATATGGCAGCAGGGGGGGGGGTTGATGCAACAAGACATTGACAATGTCAAGACATTTGATTTAGAGGTGGAAAATGAAAGGGGATGCAATGAGAAACCAGTTTATCTTACGGCCAACATTTGGAGCATTGCAGACACATTTGGGAAACAAGCTTCTAAAGGACAATGAAGCAAATGGATGATGTTTGGAAAAGCAGCAGGTTAGTCAAAGCAGCAACAGAGGAAACTCTGCAGGAGAGCGATGCTTTAATGGTTTACAAGGCAGCGAAGACAAGGACAAATGGCTATGAAGGTTAAGCTGAAGCAGGCGCCGGCGAGTCTGCTGACCTGATGGGGCTTTGCTGGGACACCACCAGGAGGCTCACTGCACCCTCTCTTGGGGCTGTATGGCCTCTCAGGCACCGTGCCAGCACTGACGCACGGGCGGGTTGCTCTCCATGGCCTTCTGGGTGGCCTCGCATTCTCCAGGGGCAGAAAAGAACAAGAAAACAGGGGGGCAAATGCTCCGTCCTGATTTTGCTTGCGAGGTGAAGAAGTTGGATGAGTCCGATTTTCAAGTTGGGGCTTGGAACCAGCATTGTCAGAAGATTTCGGCAAGAAGGAAAGGCTGATTCTGTGGCCGAAGACGTCCTCGTTTTCCATTCGCTTGTGTGCACGCGCAGCTGCATCATGGCTAGCAAACCTGAGGACAGCCGTGCCTTGGTACATGCCCAAAACCTTGCCACCGCAGTTGTCAGAGAGGCGGCGGAGCCTGAGCTTCACTGCATTCCGAAGATCCTTGTCACAGTTGACAGGAAGGTTTTGCACATAGAGGAGGTTGAAACTGGGCTGAGGGAGTGGAGGAAGACTGTCTGGGTTTGTATAATTTGCAAAAGGAAGTAAATGCAGAGGCACGCTTACCAACTTGAGAATGAACCTTAATATGAAAAAATATATACATTTCTAATGGCTTGTTGAAATCCACACCATTAAAAAAATGTTTTGGTTCAATTTGCAGCCACATCAAGAAAAAACAATTAGTGGGTTTAAACTATGGAAGTATACCAGTCCCTTCAGAATATTGTGGTTGAATTAAACATTTCAAATGAGTAATCTTATTTCTCTTCGATTGAAGTTTTTTTTTGTTTTTTTTTAAATAATTAAATAATTTGTATGCATGTATGTACGTGTGTATGTATATAGGTAGAACTTTATTGATCCCTCAGGTGGTCTCCTTCGGGAAATTGTTTATATACATTATACCAACATTTTTTTATGGAATTTGGGAGGCTACAAATAATAAAATATAGAATTTAGAAAATGTATTTTTTAAATAATTGGGAGTTATAAAACTACTATACATTTTAATACAATTATTACAGAAATCCAAGTTTCAACATTTCAAATGATAAATTCAACAATTCAATAATCGGAGACACTGTTATACTTCCTTATATAACACAAAAATAATTTATGTTTAAGGGGCCATAATGCATGCAGGTCATGGTCCGAAGAGGATTTAATAAATAAGGCCACACTGCAAGTTTCTCCATGTCATTATCAACATGCATGAGAAAATGTGCGGTCTGATAACATCAGCCATGAATAAGTTAAATTGCTTTATATATTAAATCCACATATTTCAAGACCCTAACTGGTCCATTGTCGTTTTAAAATCCCACACATGCAAGTCCTACCTGTGCGTTGGTAAGCATGCGGGGTGGCAAATCTGCAGTGATTTCTTGGAAGGCTACGTGTTGGTTGGCGTGTTGCATCAAGGCCGGTGACGTCTGATTTCCGTGGACGAGGATCACGTGGAAACCATGGCGGTGACGCAGGTCACTTAACTCGCTGGCAAAATTGATATCCGCTGGCAAAGAAGGATTCGACGTCAGGACAAAATTGATACGACTCGATCAGAGGTGAACTGAACCTACAGGATACTAAAACAACTGTGGCAGGTGCAGCGTGGGTCTCGGCGAAGCGCCGCAAGCTTTGGCGAAGTTTGTCATCAGCGGCGTTCTTGGATGTCGCATGGATGTGAGCAACAGTTACCTGGGAAGAAACAACACCTGAATGCGAAAATAGCGCTGTATACAAGTGTATCGACATTTTCCTACACCCCTGGTTTATACAAATTCACTTGGGGAAAATTCTGGTTACCTGGCAGTTGTTGAGCTCTTGGATAACAGCTTTACTCTCCTTGTTGATGTCACAGACGCATATGAACTCTGCTTCACGATGACCTTGGAAGAAGCGATCGCGAATTCGCTCGACCACGGCTCCAGCCGAGCGTCCAGTGGGTACGCTGCAGTTCTCGATGTCCCAAAAAACACCAACTGGCGGGATATTCTCTGTACCTCCGCCCTCCAAACAACCTGTCAGTAATATATGTAATAATGTGTCGATATTTTTAACAAAAAAAAAAAATGTAATCATTTGTTTTCAAAAGAAATTAATATCACTTCTTGTTCACAATACATTGTTCAAGTCCATCCAAAATGTTAAAAAAAGGACCCAACTTTCTATTTAACAATTTATTTTTAACATGACAAAACTTAAAACTGTAAAAATAATTTAAGTTGGAATTAAAAGCGTCTCAGTCAGGCAAGTTCAGATGCTGGACTTTTTGCAACTTGGTATTTTGACCCATCCGTCTTCTGCTCCTACACAATAAGTCTACTTGGTTACACAATCGGCCTATAATCTATCAACCAAATAAATAGTTACCGATGAGCACCACTTTCTTCACTTACCATAACTTTGCCCAGATTTGCCAATGTTGGTCATTGGCATGCGTACAATACCCTCGGAGGATGTTCCACAACCGTTACAGACTGGAATAGAGATCGGAGCCAAATGGGGAACGGAAACAATTGGCCAAGACTTCTCCGATTCTGAAGCTACGCCATTCCCCGGCTGAAAAATAGATAAATGAAAGTGATACAAACACTGACCTTAAAATGTGAATTTATATATGGAAGTAATTTGTTTAATCAGAAATGTCTGGTTTTTGTTGTTGTTTTATTTCCAATTTAATAATTATAGGAAAAATATCGTAAATCCAATATTTTTTTTATTTGTAGCCTTTTAAATTCGATAGACATTTTTTGCAGTATACTTATATTAAATTTAATAACTTAATTTCAAAGGCTTCAAATTAAGAAATATTGAATTTCGAAAATGTATTTATAAATTATTGGGATATCAAATAATATAGAATAAATAGATAAAAACACTTTTATTCTATTCTGAAATTTACGTCATTGATATACCTCCATAGTTTTTACACCATATAACGAAAAGTGTAAAAGAACAAACCTTCAACAAGCACATCTGGCAGAAATGAGCGCCCTTCACACAAACGGTGCGTTCTATATTTAGCCGAAGAGGGTCGGAGCAGTAGAGTGTCGATGTTGAAGAAGCTATTGTCGTGGTTGCCGGGTGTTCACCGAAGGTTGTGAATCTTCTTGCCAAAGAAGTGCAGTTAACGCCACAGGTGCAATACCGAGAGGATGCCAAGCAGGGGTCGTGCAATGGGAATGAATGGGAGGAAACGGAAAGAAGTGAGGAAGCCAAAGGGGCTTCAGGGAACTGAAGGCTGGGTTGACTATGTGGTAAACCGACACTGGGATGGTTTTGCAGAAGTCCCGAGCAGCAAGAAGGACAGGGATGTGACGAATGTGGTTGGGATGTAGCAACAAGAGAGAGCAGCTGCGGCTTAAAATCGTAAGTGTGCAAACTATCAGCCGTGTCCCCCTCACAGTTCAGAGTAGGTCTGTAATGATGAAGAGGTAAAGCTTCAGAGCTTCCACCCGTGTTCATCATGGTGGCTTCTACAGAACTGAGAGACTGAAGGTGTGACACATTCCTCCCGGTGCAGCCACCACCAACACCTCCACGGGCTGTTGACCCGTACTCAGTGCTGCACGGGTCACAGTGGGAGCACATGCTTACTTTTGTGCAAGCCCCATCCTTCGTCTGCTGAGGTGACGGAGGCTGTTGGGAATGGGAGTCAAGTTTGGGAGAAAGCAAAAGGGAAGGAAGCGAAGCGAGAGGGGCTGCAGGGAAGAGCTGGGATGATCGGGAGGTGGGAATGTGATGAGGTGGGGGGACATCCTTCAATTGCAGCACAGTCCTGTTCTCCATGATTTTTGTCTGAAATACAAAAGACGGGCGTTAGGGTGATACCCTGGTCTTCACGTCCAGAAGGTCTTCTCTAGCAGCGGAGGAACAAAGAGCCAGAAATGAGAAGAGATAGGAGGAAAAAGACCAGGAATTCCCTTTTTGAAGGAATCTAAGAAAAATGTCCATACACCAATATATTTGTATTTTTTTCCAAGATCAGTATCGATATTCAAAAGCACTGCATCAGCTTTTATTCTTACTGTTCTTATGATTTATGTTTCAACAATGTTTTGTTGCAATTAACGACTGCTGCACATCTGCCACAAGAACCGGGTGATTAGGGCTGAACAATTATTGAAAAAAATATATATAATTGCAATTACTTCTCCAAAATATTGCGATTATTCTTTCAATGTCCTCTTTTTTATGCATTTTTTTTTTTAAATCTAATACAATGACTGATTAACTTTACATTAAAATGTATTTCTCTTTTATTCTCGAAAGGTAAATTAAGCATACCTTAAAATAAAGGGAGAAGGTTTATTTAGTTACGGTTAAGGTAACTTTGATGAACACACACAAACACGCCAGTGTTCCGCATATGCGGATGTCGGCAGACAAACGTCTCTATTCAAATGTACGAAACGATGTCAGGGTGTAAAGTTTTTGATAACACTGTAGTTCGTTTCTTACTGCTGCTCTTTAGCTTCACTATACGTCACTGATCAACGGGTTAAAGAGTCTCTCCCCGTCATTTTGACAGCTCGAAAATTACATGAACATTAAATAAAATCGCAAACTCTGCGATTTAAATTCGCATATTTAAACATTGCGATTATATCTCAATTGCGACTAATTGTTCAGCCCTACCGGTGATGACTAAGGACGAGAGGATACAGTCAACTCCAACAGCTTTTAAAGCTGATGTCTGGATGCATTTTGGTTTCAAAACAAATAAAAGCAATTACGTCTTCGTCAAGTGTCATGTGTTCTGTAATTCTGAAACAATTCAAGTACTTGACAATAATACAAATATATCTTTGTTACTACACTATCACAAAATATTTATAGCATATGCCAGATTCTTGCTAATACACAACACCTAGATTACAGCTGTTTATTGTGTCTTCGGGTTGAAAGTAATCACTTCAGCACTAGACTTACAGATCAGCCTCACAGGGAAGCCGAAAGCCTGCAAGCCCGGAGCCATAACTATTTATATCATATGGACTTCTGGAATAACCTTAGTTGAACCAAGCTAATAATGTGTTCATGTATAGTATGTGTTGTGAGAATGTTGTATGGAAGACTAAACAAAAGTCACATGTTAAACTCAGATAGACAAGATGATCTTTGCGACCTTGATTCTGTAGTTTTCCAGGAACATTTCAATAGATTTGTCATTTGTATGGTTCATTTAACCCAGGGGTAGGGAACCTGGTCCAGAAAGAGCCGCAGTGGGTGCAGGTTTTCGGTCCAACCATTCAAGAGGACACATTTTATCCAATCAGGTGTCTTAGGAGTGTAATCAGTTGATTGTCAGTCTGGTGTTGCTTGTTCAGCTGAAACCTCATTGGTTAAACTGTAAATGCTTGATCGGTTGGAACAAAAACCTGCACCCACTGCGGCTCTTTCTGGACCAGGTTCCCTACCCCTGATTTAACCACTGAAAGGCTACCGTTTCAACAGGACCAGATGCAAAAGCATCACTTGAAGTGTCATCTATGGAAACGAGTCAATGCATTTGGCAGCAACAACAGTCCCGGGTTTCACAGCCCAGATGTCACTGTCAAGTGACCGCTCTTCCGGGATTATACAGGATTGTATGATGTGCAAAGGCGCGACTTTTAAAGCCATTGTCACTCAAACTAAGGCATGAAAGTCGATATCCTAAACAAAGATCTACGAGGTGTCTTATTTAAATATAACCAGATACCATTGATAAATTATTGTTGTCTGTGCAGAGGATGTAATTAAAATGGGATATGATTATTTAACCTTTTTTCTATGAAGCAACCAAGTAAAATTTTGCAAATTATGTTTATTAGCATAATATGTATCGTAAATGGAAAAAGCTGTAAATTGGTTAGATTAAAGAACAACTAACGTGTTGATTCCAGTGCGTCTTAAATGGACCTCTCTTATACCCATCACCATGTGCCTGTTTGTACAAAACTCTTTTCATTGAAATAGTGACATCAGAAAATGTACTTAAGCCCCGCCCACTGAAAAACATCATTTTTCTAAAAACATCATTTTTCTCGAGATGAACTCATTATGCATTATAACCACACATCAATCCTGGAACTGGCTGACATACATCCAACAAAAAAAAGAAAAGAAAAAAGTGTTCATTGATTTTGAAACTTGCTCAATAGTGTCTAATCTGGTAACATCTGAGACTGGATTGTTCTTCATGCATGAAAATGTGTCATCCCCCAGTCACATGTGCTGTACATTTTTGTAAAGCTAAACCATAAACAAACAAACAAAACCCACAGTGAATCAACTTATTTCTTACTTTTAAATCCAACGGATCCTTTTCATGAGAGGAGAACCCGTCCTTGAGCTTCCATAGCAGTGCAGAAGAATCGTTTTGGGGGGGATTGGTCCATTGGAAGGGTTTAGAACTGCATACGGGTCTTTCCTTGCCGGCTGCTTCCATCGCGTCACCCAGAATGGTCCTTCAAGCCACTTTCATTTCCCCTTCCTTCATGCCACCTTCTGGACAAACAAAAAAAACAACTCTGGGCGCAGTCCTCTCAGAAGTGTCGACATGACCTCGTAAATAGTTCAAAGTGAGTAACTTAACACAGCTGTGGGGGGGAAAGAAAAATGTTGTTTCCCAACCTAGAGTGACCCGATAAATCATTATCCTTATCTTCAACATGCGTTTACTGAATTCCTACAACACCACGTCACGTTAAATCACAATTAAATTTAATTTGTAGGGATTAACTCAAAATTAAATCAAAAATTGGCCGCCGACTCCAGCAGCTAGCTGCGGCTAACTGTTGTTAGCTTATGTAATGTCAACACAGCGGCCCGGCGCGCGGAAAGAAAACAGCCATACGAGTCGTGTAAGGCGAACGTGTTGCAAATAAAAACGCTGATGGAAATACCTGAGGCGTCCTCCACCTTCACATCTTCCTTCAGCGTTCTCTCCGTTTCACTTCTCCGGAAACCCGCACCTTTTTGTAACTTGCCTTTGCCGTAAAGTAGCGGCAGCTGTCGCAAATCAATGCTCGAGCCATAACAACATATTGAACAATCACAAGAACTGTCCCCATTCCCACAGGGAAGATCGAAGTGACACAATTTAAGAAGTTTCCTATAGCTTCTCGTGTAAGTTATAGTTTGTTTTTTTACAACACATTTTCCTGTATAAAATATTTGTCTCATCCGGCATCACTATTGTTGATGCTGAGGTTGTCTATGTTAAAACTTGGCTATCCAAATCCAACAAATTGAATTTGATGTATATAATTCATACGTGTATAGATCTACATTTCAAATTCGGAACCCAAAATGTATGGAACTTTCCTTCTAAATATTTTGTAAATCCGAGTTTAAATAATAAAGAGTAAACATAATAAACAGACAAAGAAAATTAAACTTACTAAACTTTCAAATAAATACATTTTACATTTCCCTTCTTGGTTTCCCATATTAAAAAAGTATCCTATGGTAAATGCAAAAACGGATGCAATAAGAATGGATAAAAGACATGTATGTAAAAATATTATTATATAATTGCCCATTCCATCATATATATAAAGTTTATGTTTACGTGTGTATACATGTTTTGAATCGTGTTTAATAATATTGCGACGGTATTAAGTTCAATTTTCCACAGTTACTATGAAGAGTGTTTCATATTTCTTCACTTTTTCTATACCAAAGATTTTTTTTCCTATTATATTTTGGGAAACGCATATTCCTTTCATGCCAAGCATACACCTCTGAAAAAGAAAGACATCACGCAAATAATAAAAACAAATCCGAAAAACGCTCATATTTAACGGTCAAGTAGATAAATCAGTCATCTTGGAAACAGTTTTGGCGCCATCTAGCGGCAGAACTAAGCGACCCCCGAACCCCCCTCTGTTGATCCAGATCGGGTATCGTAGCGGGACAGCAGGTTCAATCTTCCGTGGTGGGTGCAAAGCAGATGAGTCGAGGGTCTCACTTTAGTTCAGTCCGCCCGTGACTTGCGTCTGTTTTGAGTCAGTTCTACTCAACATTGTTTTCTAATTCAACTGGTCGACGCCGGGTTTTGTCCTCAGTCATGGCGATCGCTCACGTCGCGACAGAATACGTCTTCTCCGACTTCTTACTGAAGGACCCCACGGAGAGCAAGTACAAGGGGGTGCGTCTGGAGCTGGCCGTGGACAAGATAGTCACCATTCTGTCCGTGGGTCTGCCTTTGTTTCTCATCTCACTCGCGTTTGCACAGGAGGTGTCAGTGGGTGAGTTTGGTTTTTGTTTTTTCTCAACGTGTGTGTGTGTGTGTGTGTGATGTCTACGCAAACTTGTGTCAAAACAAGCAAACATAAACAAACGCATCTTATTTTAAACACCGGCGTCTACAGTCTAGTGAGTAAAAAATAGAAAAGGGCGTGGTTTCACAAAGCGCGGTTCTAATCTCCTCCCCCTCCTCCCTCAGATCACGCCCTGAACTGCAGCTTCTCACCCACTGATGGAGACAATAGTTTTACAATAAATAATTGTATAATATATATATATATGATTCAGGATCATATTTGCTCGATTTTTTTAAATGCTGAAAAGTGAGTTGCACTTAAATAATCAGTGTTTATGCCTCTTCAATTATTTGAGTATTCAAGGATTTTTTATTCAAAATTGTCATTTAATTTACCAGGGATGGAGTGAGATTAAAAACGGAGATCCTTTGAGAAAACATATAAAAATACGGATAAAAAAACCCATTTACTTATTATTTGATTTTCTGGAACTCCTGTTGTGTTATCAGTTTTATCTTGATCTTTAAAATATATACTTTATTGAATATTGTTTTGATTGATTAAGCGCTTTGTGACCCTGGTCTGGAAAAGCGCTATACAAATAAAAATTACTTACTTACTTACTAATATTCATTACCGTGCGAGCAGGTGGTAACATTACAAATAGAAAAATAGTAGCTCAAGATATAACAATATGTTGTGTTATTATTATTGTAATTTAAATGGAGCAGAGTGAAAGGATGATGTTCTATGTTTGTATCCTTTCAGGTTTTTGTGTTATTCTCCTTCGATCTTTGCTCTTTATATTTGCACTTTGTTATATCTTTGCACTTTATTTATTTTACTTGACTTATATTTATTGCGCATTGTTGTTTTTATGAATCTTGCTGTACCTTTTATCGTCTGCTGTGAGCTGGAAATCTTAGCTCTCCAGAGGGATTAATGAAGTCTATCTAATCTAATCTAATCTAAAGAATAAAGTTACATTATTCATTACCATGCTAGCCGGTAAAAAACATTAAAAATAAAAAAATAACAGTGACGAATAATTTAAATGTCATATATTTTAAATTGTTATTATAATTCAAATGATAAAGTTACAATACTTCTTAAGTTTTCCTGCAAAAATTAAAATGACATATAAAAAAAATACTTATAAAGTCACAATTTTCATTAACTGTACTCACAGGAAAAAAAACTTGCTTAATATTTAATCTGCTTCGCAGGAAGTGACATTACAAATGAAAAAATACGAGTACAAAACAATATAATAGTATATTATTATTATCTATGTAACATTCTTTGAATTAAATGTATGTCAAATTAATGGACAATTAAAAACCTGTTTAGCTTTTTGCATTGTGTTGTCAAACACCAATATTGTAATATCCGTTCAAAGAACATTTTATTTTATTTTCTAAATATATATTTAAGTTTTTGCCTATTTTAACGTAGGCCTTTCTTTTGAATTGACAACTCCCGCCCTGATATTAAAACAACTGACTCAACTTTTCCTGTCACAACTAAATCATCAGGAAAATAATACTTTAGTGTTCGTCTTAGTAAGAGGCCAACAAAACAAAGTGGGCTTCATTCCAGTGAAGATTGAGCGTAACAGCTGGCAGATGATTGTTGCATTGCTGACACAGCAAAAATGGCCTCTTCGTCTTTTCTGATGCAGGATCTCAGATCAGCTGTTTTGCGCCGACCAACTTCTCGTGGAGGCAGGCGGCTTATGTCGACTCTTTTTGTTGGGCGGCGGTCCAGCAGCAGGCCGACAGTTCCCCACTCTGGCTCCATAAGGTACTCGTCGATGATTTAAGTTTTGTTTCATTTTCATTCCACTGATTAAGAATGGGGGGTTAGGGGGTTCCTGTTACATTCCTACTTCACACTAACTTTAGACCCCCCACCCACAGCTGACTGACCTACTTTTACATGCCTCTTGGAAGACAAAAGGAAGTCAGTGCTTCGAGGCCTCATCCCAGAATGTGGCTTGAAGAAACTGCTTTAAATAGCAAAAGCTTGGTTTCTACCACATTTGAAATCGGTTAATAGTTTTATGTTTTTTTCAGACGAAATGTGGGGATATATTTTACTTTTACATTTTGATTCACCGATTACTTTAGACCCCCACTGCAAGCATATTGACCTCCACGTAACGAAAGCTGGGTTTGTGTTACACTTGAAATTAAGCAATAAAAAGTATAAATGGATACATTTTTATAAAAATCCTTTTTTTAAAAAGGATATATGAAAAACCTATCGATGTTGAAGGTTTTCACGTACACAATTGAAAATAGAAGAAATCAAACCAGGTGACACCTCACATGTGATGCAATCCGTCAAAAGATTTCGGATCCAAAATAATACTCGAAGAGTCTGTTTCAATGAAAATGCATTGAGAAAGTCATATGTCAAAGATTTAGTCAAATTTGTTTTGTTTTGCGAAAGAAAACCTTTCAAGAGAAACAATGAATTTCTAAGACATCCTTAACCCTTGTGTTATCCCAGGGTCAAAGGTTAAGAATGTCGTGAATAAAAAGGTGTTCTGGAGAGAACCACTGTACAACTTAATTGATCAAATTACTAAGAATTCTTCCTTTAATGGAGGGTCGATGATCTTCAAAACAAGCAACAGCTGATTCTCCTTCATTTCAGTTTTTCCCATACATCCTCCTCCTGCTGGCCATCCTGATGTACATCCCAGCGCTGTTCTGGCGCTTCACTGCCGCCCCGCATCTGTCCTCGGATCTCAACTTCATCCTGGAGGAGCTGGACCGCTTCTACAACCGTTCCATCAAACTGGCAAAGAATCTGGCGTCGCTGGACTGCGGGGATAATTCACAGGAGAGGTAGAGATGGAAGCAGATCCGTGTAAACTTTGAATGTTTGAATATAACATTTAAACTGTTTAAAATAAGTAATTTACTTGATTATTATATATATAAAGTAAATCCTGACCACAAAAATATTCCAATGCATAACAAAAAAAAAATCGAATTAAAAATTGAATGATGTAAAACATAAACAAAAGGGTTTTTATTTTTTGAAAATATATATATATACGTCTTTCAAATGTCATGTAAAAATGTAAGTAAATTTGTTCCACCATCAGAATATTGAAATTTAAAAGGCTATGATCCAGAAAATATATTGAATTCAGAACACCTTGACTATTAAAATGTATGTGTAGATAAAAGATGAATTATGAAAATGTATTTTTAAGTAAATTATTTAAAGCAAATTAGAACAAAATATTGAATTAAATGATCAAAGATTCACATGTTTCAAATGTTGAAGTCTTCCTCTCCAAGATGCAGTTCTCCCCCGTCTGAAATCCAGGCAAACGAGAGGTTACGAGAGCGGAGTCCAGTATGATGTCATAATGCTTGAGCGGGCGTGGTTATGATAAACAAGATTTCCTCTCGTTTTCTCACGTCTAGCGCTCTCGATCTGACTGAAAGCTGCTTCAAGTACCCATTAGTGGAGCAATATCTGAAAACAAAACGCTTCTCTCGCCGCCTGGTGGTGATGTACCTGGCCTGCCGCGGCGCGACGCTGCTGATCCTCCTCCTGGCCTGCATCTACCTGGGCTACTACATCTGCCTGGCGTCCCTCACCGACGAGTTTTCCTGTGACCTGCGCACCGGCGTCCTCAGGAACGACACCAAGGTCCCGTCGGCGGTGCAGTGTAAGCTGGTGGCCGTGGGCGTCTTCAGGCTCTTGAGCTACATCAACCTGGTGATCTACGCCTTCTTGTCTCCACTGGTGGTCTACGCTGCCATCGGGCCCGCGAGACAGACCTCCACCTTTCTCCGGCCTTATGAGATGCTTCCTGGGTTTGGTTCTCTGGGTGTGGTCAAGCCCTTCTACAACGACCTCAGCATCTACCTGCTCTTCCTGCAAGAGAACCTGAGTGAACTCAAGTCCTACAAGTGTCTGCAGGTATAGCTCACGTTTTGGGAAGTCGTTCAGTGCCAGAATTTTGAATTCAAAAGTTAAATTAGTGAAATAATATCATTTCCATTAGGCACTGAATTAATTTTTTGGAATATTGATTTTGGATTTTGAATAATTTAATTTCTATAATTTCTTTATTGAAAGTCTATTTTTATTCTTATTAATTAAATCCACAATAATTCTTTTTTTTCTAAATAGATTACACATTTTATTTATCAAGCACTTCAAAACAACACACGTTAGCTACTAAGTGCTGTGATAAAGAAGATAAACGAACCATAAAAAAGCAATAATAAAATGCAAAGAGATAAAACATACCATGAGATAATTAAGGATAAAAATCAAAGGATGAAATATAATCAGTGGTTTGCTCGGTCAAAATCCATAGAGTAAAATCTAATTCAGATCATTCAAAATTACATTTTCTAACTTCAATATTTTTAATTTCATAGTCTTTTTTAATGTAATATTAAATTATTGGTATAATAGTGCAAACTCGAAATGGAATAAGTTGTAAGAGAAAAATCATTCATCTTGAAAAATTTGGAACCTACAAATTCAATTATTAAAAACAACCGAAAATAAATTCAATATACCAATTATTCTCTTCAATTCTTCAATGATAACGAATTCATCTTGTCGTGTGAACCCGTCAGGTGCTGGAGCTGCTACAGGAAGCCGGAGAAGAAGGCTTCGACACCATGTGTCTGCTGCGAAGCCTGGGTCAGGTGAAGACTGACGTGATGGACAGTAAGAACGCTTGTTCGCGCAAAAAAGACGGAGTTAAAAACAGCCCCTGTGACGTGAGTAGAGGAACGTGACCATACATTGGAGAAGGTTAACAGATAATAACTTTTTTTTTTCTCCAGAAACCAAAATGAGCACTTGAAGCACTGAATTTCAACCATCGCTGGACTGAGTCAACACGTTTACCTCATTTTGTTTTTACTTTTCTTGTACTTTTTAATGATTCAATTAACTTATGAGACATGTTCCTTTTATCTGTATAGCTTTTTTTTTTATTAGTGATGCTCCTGAGTCTGCTTCAAGTTCCCAGTGTATTTCTAGTCACTTGTCTACTCACAATACTTTACAATACTTAAAGTGTTAAGGTTTTTGTTTACATTAGCTCATGGCAACAACAACTGTATGAGTCCGACACTGATGCCAGAGATATAGAGTGGAAATGACACATTGGTAATGTTTTTTTTAAAAATAAAACAAATTTAAAAAAAGGAAAATTGATTATATTTTTGTGGTCAGGATTGTCCACGTAGGTGTGGTAGATGTTCTTCAAAACCTTATAAACAAGGCATTTTGGAAATAAAACGGAAAAAAGCATCTTTTCAGTCGTTATCGGCGTATCCAACTGAGGGGTACCCAGAACAGACCCAGGAAACACCACAGTATTCACTAGGAGGCACACCTTTGGGAAGAACATATTTAAATAAAATAATAATGCTATAATAAATCAAGTGGTAAAGAAATGATTACTAGCATATCTGAGACGTGACGTCACGTTTGCTCTTTATAGCTCCATGTGTGTAGATTGTGTGCTACTATTTTAAATTATTTCTATTTTATTTGTTATTGTTTATTTACACTATTAAATACAAGTACGTCAAGTTTAGTAAATAACATGTGCTTTAAAATTATAAATCCAAATGTATATATTTTATTCTTAAAAAAGTTTGTCCGTCGCAAAATCACACCGAGGAATCCAATTGGTTGGAACCTGGTGTCGTCATCAGTGCTGACCAATAGCAGACCAGGATTGGGGCTTAGTTTGTTTTTGCTTGAATCGAGTGGCTAGCTAACGAGATGAAAGAGTAGTTTCACAGTTTGTTGTTGGTGGCGTGTTTCAAATAAAATAAAGGCGGATTACTGGAGGTTACATATATCGCAACCGTGGAATGTGTCCTCGATAATCTGATGATCAGGTGAGTCGGCTTTTTTACTCGCTTTGACGGTTCGTGTTTAACTGTGTAGCTCGCTGTGTTAGCTTAGCTGAGTCCAACCGTTATAATGGCAGTTCATTCACTGTTAAGCTTCTAAAAGTGTTTTTTCTACGTTGTTTATCACGTATTTGTTTATCTCCAGTTCGTGACATCGCTCAACTCCTTCCTGCGTGTCTCGGTACAACTATTCTTAAGTCACGACATTGTTTTGGAACATTAGCAAGTGGCTAACGCTAGCCTCTGTGATGCTACTTGAACATTCACAGATTTTTTTTGTGCTTTTTAAACTCTGCAGTGTTGGTCTCGAACCCGAAGCCATGGTTGAACCCGCAAAACACTCGTTTGCTTCGCTGGAGGAGGAGCTGGGCTTCTGGAAGGACCAGGCACAGAGGCACCAGCAGAGGTGACACCCAAAACAAGTTCCTTCTTATCGAGGCTGGGATCTGGGGCTTCAGTCTCCTGACTGCCAGCGGCTTCTGTTTGTCTCCAGAGCTGAGGAGTCACAAGAGGAGCTGCAGGAGTTCCAGCAGATGAGCCGCGATTATGAAGCCGAACTGGAGGCTGAATTGAAACAGTGTGAATCCCAAAATAAGGAGCTGAGATCAGAAAACGGCCGCCTTCAGTTTGATCTGGAAAACATTAAGGTATTTCAGAGTTTAAAAGAAAACTTTGGTTGGAAAATGTACCCAAAATACCTTTTTTATCTAATGAAATGTGCAACAAGTATCACTTTTTCTTGGATGTACCCAACTGGTAATTTTTAATACAAACAACGTATGTAATGTAGTGTAGTTGCGGCGTATCTTCTATAAAAAAAAGGGTAATGTAACTAAAAATAAACAGTAAAATTAATTTCTAGTAGGTTCTTCATATAAACAGGTTACCGTTGCCACCTTTTTAAAGCCGATTTTAGCAGTGGAGTTGATGAAATACACTCGCTATAATGTTAAAAAGTATAGAAAGTCAGAGTAAAACCTATTTGTGATGTTTGCAGGAGAAGTTTGAGGCCCAACATTCCGACACGTTCCGTCTCATCTCCACCCTGGAGGAAGAGCTGGCTGAGACCAAGGCGGTCAGAGATCATCTGCAGAAGTACATCAGGGAGCTGGAGCAGTCCAACGACGACCTTGAGAGAACGAAAAGGTCAGTGTACGGCGACGTCACTCACTTCATCTGGAGCCTTTTCGCTTGACTCGCCATTGGCTGACCTGCTTCTGTGTCCCTCAAGGGCCACCATCATGTCACTGGAGGACTTTGAGCAACGGATGAACCATGTCATCGAGAGGAACGCCTTCTTGGAAAGCGAGCTGGATGAGAAGGAGAATTTGCTGGAGTCTGTTCAGAGACTCAAAGATGAAGCCAGAGGTAAACGCCAACAAATTACAGGCAAAACGAGGCAATTGTTTGAATTTAAACTTGTCTTTATTTTGGCTTAAACTTGCTGTTATGTCTTTGGTAGTGAGAGGGATCATCAGCTGCATATGTCGGATGACTCGAGTCTAAAATATTTTTTTTCTGGCTCCCCCTACTGGGTAAACTGAGGGGTCTCAGTCGCTTTGCTTTCCTGTTACTGCATTCTTTAAACTTCAGAGCATACTGTGAGGAGTGTGGGAATGAAATTGATGCACTTAAATATCATACCTTTTTCACCGCATCCATATGCAACTGATTTTTTTATTTTTATCTTTTTGGCTTTGAAATAATGCTGAAATGTTGAAATATATATATATATTTTTTTTACAATTAACATGCGATTACACTTCTGGCGTCTGGATGGCAGCTTTCATTACATCCTCCGCAGATAAAGGAACAATGAAATTCTGACCATGACTGAGAATGAGAGGATACTCCAGTAGCTTTTAAAGCTGATGTTTGAACATATTTGGGTTTTCAAAACGAATGTTATGACTTCGTCAAGAGTCATGTGGTCTGTAAATTCTGCAACACCACAGTCAAGTACTCGACAATACTACAAATATATTCTTGTTACTACAGTATCTCAATATATTGTATCGTTGCCCCCGTATCATGATTCGCATCATAGCGACAGATTCCTGCAAATACACACCACACAACAACCTGCGATTTATCAGCCAATGGTGGGAAATGAATGAAACCGCCATCTCCATTCACCCGCTTTAAAGCCTTCGTGGTCTCGAGGACACCACCTAAATATCTGCAGCTTAAAAACCCCTTTTTGTTTGCAGATCTCCGCCAGGAGCTGGCCGTGCGTCAGAAAGAGAGGCGACCGTCCAGCAGTCTGGGGAAAGACGGCGACCGAGCGGACCTGCTCGCCGGTAACTCCGTCACGCCGTCGAAACCCTTGAGCTCGTTCGCCACGCCGCCTCCATCCAGCATCCGCAGAGGTGAGTCACTGAACGGATTAACGGCAAACAACGGATCAATTAAACTCTGTTGTGGCAGGCGATGGGCTGACGGGGACCCCCCTCACTACCTCTGCTAGAATATCTGCTCTGAACATTGTCGGGGAGCTGCTGAGAAAAGTCGGGGTAGGTGACTTTCTGTTGTCATGGGAACGACTTCTGTTTTTCTGGCTCCGCCCTAACCGTTTCTCGTCCAGAACCTGGAGTCGAAGTTGGCGTCTTGCCGAGACTTTGCCTACGACACCTCGGTCAGAAGCAAGGCTCTTACCACCGGTCCCGGGAGCCCCTCGGGTGTCGACGGGGCCGGCGACCTCCAGGCCAACAGCATGAGCCCCCCCCCTCAGTATGACAGGTGACATAGAAACCCAATCGTTAACTTGTGACCTCTAACCTCAAGGTGCCTCTCGTGTCTTGCAGCTTAGTGAAGCGGCTAGAGTTCGGACCGGCCCCACCACGAGGGATGTCGCAGGGCGCGCAGTCGCCACAAGGGGGCGTTAAAATCCTGCTATGAAACAGAAGCAGGGGTCGTCCTTCCAGCTCTTGACCCCCACCCCCCCGTCCCCCACACCTCTTTACTTTCTCACCTCAGCTTCTCCAGCAGCAGGACATTTAACTGTACAAGAAACCCCTGTGTGTCAGCATCGGTCTCTCCCATTGGTTAGTGGTACCTAGCAACAGTTACTGGGATGTAGGCAAACGTTTGTGACTTAAAATGATCTCATGACACTTTCTTTTTTTGTGACATTAATCCACGAGACTAAACCAAAGTTGTTACAGAGAACATTTCGCTGTGTTTTCTCTTATTTTAATTAAGGAAGCAGAACTAGTACCTGAAGAACATCTCGCTGAGTTTTTCCTCCTTATCTCGCACGCAAACTCATGTTACAACTGTTCAGTGGGATCGGATCCTGTCAGAGTTGCTGCCCAAGACTGTATTTGAACTTAAATCCCAGCTGTTGGCTCACGAGTTTATTTTTCTAAAACCAGATTTTAGTAGATTTTTAGCACAGAAGCGCTAATGAATGTATAGCAAACATTCCTTTCAGGGATCGCCCCCTCGTGGGCAGTTGAGGAACAGAAGAATAGAAGCAATAATAGAGTTGAAGAAGCGCACAGAGGATACTTTACTGTGTACGACGGCTGCTTTTTATAGGGTATTGTACGGTAGCCGTTATGAGGACTCGTGCGGAGGTGCAGACGATGATTCTGTAAAACTGAGCAGGTCGATGATGCTCGTTTCTCTGGTGTCGTAGAAACTGTTTGTGGTGAATTTGGGGAAGTGATCGATCGTTTTCCCTCCACTCGCTCTCCGTCCCGAGGGACTTTTGAAAGGGAATGTCGGATGAAACCGCCGTGACTCGGTTGATGCAGGATCAATGCTAGGTGGAAAAAGCAAAGTGTGTGTATGTGAGTGTGTAGCGAAGATCTCCTGCCGTTCTTGTCAAGTGGAGAGAAATGCGGTTTGAAATCTTAACACCTGAAGTCTAACCAACGAGTGGTTTCTGCTATCGTGTATTTAAAGTAAACACTGTGAAGCCCGGACTGTAAACGTGCCTGAGACACTGAATCATGAACCGACTCTGTTGACTGACCGAGACAACAACGGAAACAATAAAAGTAAAAAAAATAAATGAAAAATTGTTCATCTTTCATTCGTCTCGCAGATGTTTCAAAAGTTGATACAAAATGTTCATTACATTTATTTGGAGTTTAAAAGTACTAATAAAAATGATAAAAGGACAAAAGTGGACTTTGTACTTCACCCTTGTTTTATCTCAGGGTCACGGTGACCCGAAAACAAATGTGTTTAAGGTATCCCTTGTGTTGTCTCAGGGTCAAGGTGAATGACCGGCTCCCATAAATACATGTGCAGTGGTGGTGGTCCTTCACCTCGACCCTGAGACGACTCAAGGGTTAAGTACAAAATAAATGAATACAAATTTAAAATTGTTAGCATTTGTAAGGTTTTCCTCTGATCTCACACACATGTTGTCTTGATACCAGATTTATTAAACACGTCTGATGAATGTTTAATTGTTCAAATAAGAAGAAAAGTCAATATCTTTGAAGATCTCGGATGAACAAAGATTGATTTTTATTTTTAAAGGTTATATATATTGTTAACCGTGGATATCGATGATATCTCGGAAAAATGAAATGCCTGTAAATGGAAACTGTAGAAATCAGTTTGGTCTTTGGTTGATCTTTTATTGGTTGTGCAGGTGTTTCAACATACAAAGGGTGACTCGTATAAAACATCTCTAAATATTTGTTTAAAAAAAAAAAAGAGAAAAAAGGTGCCGGTAGATGAACTACGTGACTTCCAAAGTAATAGATGGTGAGGATGTGAGTAAACGAGGCGACACTGACGGGGTGACGTCCGGGTCAGTGCTGCGGTGGAACACGAGACAGCAGTCACAGGCGACAGTAGCAACACTTTACACATCAACACTGTGGAGACTTCGCAGGCTGGTTAATTAGAGGCACCTTTTATAGACACTCTTGTCAAATCATCAGTGCGGTTAAAACAGTGTACGAGGTGATAAAACAAGCCAGAAAAAAAAAAAAAAGCTTCTCGGGCTGAAACTCTTGAGCTGCTAATCCATGGACCTGGTCCCGTTGAAGTCGCTTTGGGAGTCGGCCTCCTCCTCTGAGGCGTCCTCCACCACCCTTCGTCCTCCGCCTGTTCGCCGAGGAGCGCTGGTGAAGGAGGGCTCGTTTCCACGTCTGCAACACAAGACCATATCAGACGACGTTTCTGTCTTGACGGATTCTGGGCGACTCAACCGTACATGTCACTGTCCATGGAGACTTTACTAATAACCAATGATGTGGCCGCAAACAAGACTTGTTTTTAACTAGTGTTGGTCTGATGAAGCTTCATGAAGCAGTGTCATTATTTTCAGAGTCCACTAGATGGTGGTTTTTGCACTATTTATCCTTTGTTTTGAACAACTGTTCTAATGAAACATCCTTTTTAAACTGATGGCGCCACCTACTGACCTCTAAACAACATGACACTGTTTCATGAAGCTTCACCAGACCATCACTAATTTTACAAAGCTGTAAAAACTTCTGGTGACTTTTTTTGTGCGTGTTTTTGTTTGGTCCCATCAGAAGAAATATTTTTTTGGGTTTAATCAGTCTTTTTTAGACAGTTGCGTATAAATTATTATTTCACACATTGAACATCACAAAGATACAAGAAAAACATTAAAAAAAACTCTGAAAATAAATCGAAACATGAAAATGTAAGTAAGGATTTTACAAGGTGCAAAAACCGATATCATTACAAAATTTTAGGGATTAAAAAAAAAAATATATATATATATAGGAATAAATATTGATTAAAAAAGACATTCTAAATGTTAGTTTAATAAAGGTAATACATACTACCAAAAACAACAAATGAAAGTAAGAAAATAAACCCTAAAACAAAGGGGGACCTGGCCACTGATTATTCTGAAATAAAAATCAAGAAAGAAGAAGAAAAAATGGCTCTGATGGGGAAGCTTGGGAAAAACGAAAATATACTGAAATAAGAATGACAAAAATACCTGAAGGTACTGAAAATTTAACTTCCCCATAATATAATAACAACAACAAAAAAATCTTAAGTTTATAGAAAAAATAGGATACAAAATGCTATTGCAATTAATCAGGAATAATAAAAAACTGTAAGTAAGGATATAACAAGTGATGGATGGATGAAAATATAACTTTTAATAACTAATAACAAACTAATAATCTCCAAAACAAAGAACTGTACAAAATAAAAGTTGATCTGACACTTTGACTCAGAAGAAAAATGTAGAACTAATTATTAGAATAAAAAATAACTTGAGTGCATCGATCCACGGATATAAATCAAACGCCTCATACGTGGCTCAGCCTCGCTCAACACTCGACCCCTGGTTCAGGAAATGAATTTGAAGCGCTGAGACAAATATGGCCACTGGATACACACAATGGTTTGAATTTTGTCGGATTCAATCTGGATTACGAACCATATTTCTCTCTGTCAGTGGCAATGACAGGATGAAGAGGGTGAAGCACTAGAAGGTAAAGCTTAGGTGAGGCTTCACTCCCAAACAAAATGTTCAACAGTCTCAGCCATCAAAACATATTAAAAAAAGCTTCTACAAATATATATAAATGCAGTACAGGCCAAAAGTTTGGACATACTTTCTGATTCAATCACCCTTTTCTCGTTTAAATATGAAAACGTGTTTAATTGAGCTGTGGAGTGACTTTGTGGAACAGAAATTAAACAAAGTACAAATATAAATCATTTTTAAAAAAGGTACAATTATAAACAAGTATATGGAAGAGGACATGTGAGAACCAATGCTGATAGTAATAATGTATATTATGTACCCATTTAGCATATGCTTATATATTGAAAGAAAATGGTATAGTGTTGATATATTAATCTATATATATTTCTTGTATGGATATATATGTGTAAAAATATTTAAAAAGGGGGTAAGAAATTAACTAATACTACACCTTTTTCGAACTAAAGGGTTTTGTTAAGTTTTTATTATTATGCTTTTTTTGTTTAATTGGAGTTTTGTTATTATTATTTATTAATTTAAACATTTTTATGTGTGTCCAAACTTTTGACCTGAATGTTATATATATATATATATATATATATATATATATATATATATATATATATATATAATGTTTATATATATATATATATATATATATATATATATATATATTTATTTATATTTCAATAAAAAAGTTTCCATAATTAATAGAAGATTTCAAACCAATATTTGCTTCAACCAAAAAATGAAACATTTCTATAAAAAAAAAGTTGGCTTCCATGAACAAAAAATGCTTCAATTAATCCAAAAGAAAGTTGCCTCAATAATATTTTTTAAAATATGTAAATTCAATTTATTTTTTGGATTGAGGCGACTTTTTTTCATCGATAATATTTCCTTTTATTGAAGCAACATTTTTTTTATAAATGAAAGCCAATTCATCTTTTATGAAAGTATTTTTTGATCGAACTCGAAGTACCTGCCGTGTCACTCGCTGGGTTCAGGGTTGCCTCTGGAATAGAGATGAACACCGAATGTTTGGGTAATTATTAACCTAGTGTTCCTCACTCTGGTGACATTATAACTAGTGATGGCCTGACGAAGCTTCACGAAGCAGTGTCATTATGTTCAGAGTCCACTAGGTGGCAGTCTCGGCACTATTTTTCCTTTGTTTTGAACAACCGTTCTAACGAAACATAACTGATGGCGCCACCTACTGACCTCTAAACTACATGCTTCATGAAGCTTCATCAGACCATCACTAATTATAAGCCCTGAAGACGACAACCTGCCTCGCGATCATGAGTCCACAGCTTCTCTTTTCTCACCTCAGTTTGCTCTTCAGGGAGTTGACCTCTCGACTAAAGGCTTCGTTGGCCTCGGTGGCTTCATCCAGCTCTCGCTGTAGCTTCCTGCGTGCAGCCGTGGCGCGCTGAGACTCCTCCTCGGACTCCTCCAGCTGCCTCTTCAGCTGCTTCATGCGGGTGTTGGACTTCTCCGCCTGGTGAGGAACCAGCAGACGATGCCCTCTGAAGGTTTGATCTTCTCAAGAGATGCGTGTCTGTGTGGTTACCTGGTCTTTGTACTGCTCCCCCTGCTTCCTCTCGTCCTCCACCTGCATCATCAGGTCCTTCAGCTTCTTGTCCTTCTGACGAGTGCTCTTGGCGGAGGCCTGCTTGTCCCTGAGGAAGAACATCGATCTTCCGTGAACGATCTGGATCCAAGGAGCACCGGGGCGACACCTACCTGTTCTCCTGCTCCAGCTGCTCCTCCAGCTGAGCCACTTTAGCCTCCAGGGCAGTGATGGAGGACTTGAACTTGGACTTGACCTGGGTCTCCATCTCCTGCAGTTTGGCCTTCAGCTCTTTGTTTTGACGGTCCATCTGCTGCCGGGCGCTCTCGTTCTTCTGCGAGATGCTGCGCTCCGCCTGCAGCTCGTTGTTCAGCTGGTCCACCTGTAGGGGGCGGTGGACAATTTTTCAACATCAGCAAAGGTGGATTTATTTTTCTTTAGTATTCCATCAAAAAAGTTGCTTAAATCTAAAATATTTTCAATAAAAAATTGTTGTCAAAATAAAGATTTAAATAAATACATGTTAAGGTAATGCTATAAACAATCTTAAAATATGTTTAAGTGTCTTTTTGGACTAAGATGAAGACAACTAAGCTCCTGTCACTACATTAAAATGAACAAACATTTTTGTCTTATCCTTAAGGAAGGGATTATTTTGAAGATAATCTCAACCTTTAGTCGACACGAGGGTGAATTCATGACGTTTTGGTGAACTATCACTTGAAATAAACACGTTGCTTTCATAATAAAAAAAACCCAGTTACTTCAGTCAATTAGTTGTTTAGTCAAACGTCTTTTGCTTCAATGAAATCAAGTTGCTTTAATCAAAAACAATATATTCAATAAAAAACTGAAGACAAATATCTAAATGAATATAAACAAACAAATGTGTGAACCTTTTTATTAACTTAAGCAACTTCTACTCGTCGCATCTTTTATGAGTGAAGAAACAAATGGACCTGCACAGGCTTCTTCACGGCTCCTCTCACCTGCTGCGTGCTCTTCCTCAGTCTGTCGTTGATGATCTCCATGTTGCTCTGCTCCTCCTCCAGCTCCTCCTCCAGCTGCGAGATCTTCGCCTCCAGGCGTCGCTTTTCATCGCTCAGAGCGGACCTGCAACACATGCGAGTGATGATGTTGTCCAGCAGGAGACGAGCGGTCACTCACTTTCCGGAGGTGTTGCTGGCCAGCTCCTCTGAGAGTTCGTCTCTCTCCGCCTCCGCTTGTTTACGAGCTCTTTCAGATGCAGCGAGGTCCTGGAATGTTAAAAAAAAACAACCTCCGTCAGAAGATCGGAGTCGAGTCTCTTTCGGAGACATCTACCTCCTGTATCTGCATAAGCTCCGCCTCCAGACCCTTGGCTTTCTTCTCGCTCTCCTTGGCAGTGGTCAGCACCTCCTCTCGTGCAGCTCGTGCGTCCTCAAGCTCCCTCTGGAAGTCCTTCATCTGAGCCTGCAGAGCATCAGCTGTGAGTGCAACATCTTCACGTGTGTGTGTGTGTGAGGGTTGAAACTCAAACTGACCTGCAGCTTGCGGAGCTGCTTGATGGCTTCATCTCGTCCCTTGTTGGCCGTATCGATCTGTCCCTCCAGATCCTTCATGTCTCCCTCCAGCTTCTTCTTAGCTGCTGCAGCCACGGTCCTCTGTTTGCGCTCGTCCTCCAGCTCCGTCTCCAACTCACGGACCTGCAGACCGTGAAATGCATTTGTCTTAATTTCAACAAGTATTATTTTGGTACAATTATATCTTTTGTAACAGGTGCTGTGTTACATTTTGTCAATAAAATGTTGGTATAATTATTCCTTTTTTATTTTAAAAGCTTTGTGTTATGTTCTGTATTATTTTGGGGCAACAGTTATTCTTTTGTAACAGGCTTTGTGTAACATTCTGTCAGTATTATTTCAGGGACAAATCTCCTATTTGTAACAAGCGTTGTTTAACTTTCTGTCAGTATTACTCTGCGTATTATATTTATATTGTAACAAGTCATGTGTTGCGTTGTCAGTATTATTTTGGAGCTTTATTCTCTATTCAAACAAACTTTGTGTTTCCTTTAGTCAATATTTTTTTCGGTCAAATTATTTTCTTTAGTGAGAAACTGTTACATTCTGACAGTTTCATTTTCTTTTACTTTTGTATCAAACTTTGTGTTGCCAGTATTAATTTGAAACCCAATAGTGTGTGTGCTTCACCAAAAGAGTTAAGCTTTTTATTCTACCGTGCATGTCATTGTGACCCTGGTCTAGAAAGGCGCTATATAAATAGAGATTATTATTATTATTATTATTATTACAGTAACATTATCCATTACTAACAATAAAAATGTGTTTTAATATTTGAAAGCAATATATTTTATTCAGAACTAAATAACCTCCAGAGGATTTTGTTGTCTGTCTGAGCGGATCTTATCATCACTTGTTGACATGAAAGCAGGAAAATAATGCACCTGCTTGATGAGCTGCCTCTTCTTCTCCTCTCCCATCTCGTCGCGCCCCTGCAGGTCTCTCTCGAACTGAGCCTTCAGAGCCTGCATGTTGACCTCCAGACGCAGCTTGGCGTCCTCGGCCGCCTGCAGCTCATCCTCCAGTTCCTCCAGCTGCGTTTTCATCTCGTCCACCTGAGCCGCCAGCCCTCGCTTGGACTTCTCCAGCTCGTGCACCTGCCGTGATTGACCATTGAAAACAACCTCGACTAGAACACGATCTAGTGACAGGACAGGGACCTACGTTCTTTCCCACGTCATCCTTGGAGCTGATCAGATCTTCCATCTCCAGCCTCAGCGCCTTGTTGGCTCTCTCCAGCTCCTCCCGGCCATCCTGAGCCTCCTCCAGTGCCCGACCCAGTGATAGAGCTTTGGTCTCCTTCTCTCTTGCCTCAGCTTCTGCTCTGTCCCTCTCGTCTGCATACTTGCTGGAGATGCTCTTTTCCTCAGCCAGCATCTGCAAAGAGCCAATTGCTGTCAAACAACAAATCCACCTTCACGCTAGGCGTTCATCACACCTGGTCGAACTTCTTTTGCTTCTTCTCCAGGTTTGAGACGATCTGTCTCTGGTTGTCCAGATCCATCAGAGTGTCCTCCAGCTCCTGTTGCAGACGGTTTTTGGTCTTCTCCAGCTTATCGTAGGCCGAAGCCTTCTCCTCAAACTGGGTGTTGGCTGCTTCCAGATCTCTCTGAAGACGTTTCTTACCTTCCTCCAGCAGTTCAACGTTACCTGACATTTCGTCCAGCTTCTTCTTCGAGTCAGAGAGCTGCGGGGGATCAATGACAACGTTAGATTAGTAAAGACAAACCAAACCTCTGCCTCACCTGGATGTTGAGGGTGGACACGTGTCTTTCCACATTTCTCTTGGCCTCCATCTCTTCCTCGAGCTGCTCTTGCAAACTGTTTTTATCGTCTTCAGCCTGCCTCAGCTTGGTGGAGAACTGAAGCTTCTGACGCGTCTCCTCGGCCAGCAGCTCCTGCAGGAGTTAAGTTCAGTATGTAACTCTTGCCTTGAGGAAAACTGATGTCTCCATAAATATGGGAGTTAAAAATATAAGTAGTTGTCAACCGCACTTTATCTTAAAAAAAAAAACCTTTTGGCTTTTAAAGCATATTTTATTTTTCATCAAAGTTTTTTATGGTTTTTATTTCAATAAATTGTATATAAAATTATATTAAATAATATAATTCCATTTTCTATTTACAATTAACATGCACAACGTATGTTCCTTTTTGTGTAGCAATTCAACTTCTTGCCGCTAAAGCAACGTCAGAGTCAAGTACTCGAACAATACTACGAATATATCTTCATTATTGCAGTAGCACAATGTATCTTACATATAACATATCGTATTGTTCTTCCATTATAATGATGTGTCGCCATATTATTGCCAATACACATGTCGTTCAAGGGGGTCTAAATGAGTAAGAACTAATATTCAATGTTTTTCATTCATGTTATGATATATGTGTTACCTGTGTGTCCTGCAGCTGCGAGCTAAAACTGGAAACATCTTTGCTCAGCTTGATGTTCTTTCCCTCAGCTTCGTTTAGTAGGACGGTCACACTCTCCAGTTCCACCTGCAGACACCGAACATCTTTAGTATTTTGTATTTCGCCGCTTCACTGTCTCATGATGTCCCGTTCAGTACCGTGATCTTGGAGCATCGTTCTCCAAGTTCAGCCTTCTGCTTGTCGCTGTCGCCGAGGCGGGACTGCAGGTCGTTCACCTGTCCTTCCAACTTCTTCCTCTTGTGCTCCCCGTCCTGTTTGGCCTGCACCAGCGAGCGCACCTCCATGGTGAGCTCTGAGGTCTCCTTCTCCAGAGCTTGTTTGGCCTTCTCGATGTTGGACTTCACCTGGGCGAAGAAGGAAACGTCTTGATTCCGGATAAAAAAACCTTCAGGAGGAAATTCTGACTGACTCGTTTGGACTGCTCCAGCTGCTCGGTGAGCTCCTCCACAGCCTGTGTGTGTTTCTGCCTCATCTCGTGGACCTGAGCCTCGTGCGTTCTGTTCTCGTCGTCCATGGCTCTCTTCAGCAGCGTCACCTCTTGCTCACGTTTAGCTCTGCAATTTACAGACAATAATCCAGGCGACACCAATAAACATTTATTGCTTGTGGCCTCCTATCCCACCTCAATTCCTGTTGTGTCGCTGTGGTATCCAAAGTGTCCTCGAGCTCAGATTTGAGGGCCTCCAACTCCTCTCCGAGGTCCCGTTTGATCTTCTCTGCTTTGTTCCTGGCTGCTCTTTCTGAGTCCAGATCTTCCTGTAGGTCGGAGATGTGTCCCTCCAGCTCCCTGATTTTCTTCAGAGCGTTGTTCTTTTGAGCCGTCTCGTCCTCTAATCTGAAATCCAGATAAAAGGTTGAGAAAGTTCCTGCTTTTCGACAATAACAATTAGATATTTAACAAAGTATATTTAAAAATATTTTTAATGTACTTTTTGCTTTTAAATCTAATAATTAACTTTTTTATCACAGTTCCTATATCGAAAGAAAGAGTGTGTGGAAAATAGGATATAATATAACATTTATTACCCCATGTTTTTTCAGATCATATTTAAGGTAAGGTAAGGTAAGGTAAAGTAAAACTTTATTGATCCCTCAGGAGGTCTCCTTCGGGAAATTGTTTTTTTCCAATAGCCAGCAATTTTTCATAAACAATAAAAAATAATAAATAAAAAATAAAATAAGAAGAAGAACATAAAGAGAAAGAACAAGATGACACAATCTAAGTCTAAAGATAAAGACAAAGAACACAGGTCAAAGAAAAACAACAAAGACAAAGGATACAAAGACTAACATAGAACAGAACATCCAGACACTCTCACTCCACTCCTGCCCCCAAACTTGTGATTGGAATCTTAATTCTGAATCTCAGATTAAAAGAACAAACATATCTTTAATATATTTTAGTAGGAGCATTAACATATTATATATAAGAGGAGTGTAAACAGGTTAGATTGTATTATCTTATACTTTCTTTGTATTTCTCTTTGTTCTTGTTCTTCTCTTTATTTTAATTAATTATCGTCTGTCTCGCTGTGTATTGCTATTTGGAAAAACAATTTTCCAAAGGAGACATCCATCCATCCACCCACCCATCCATCCATCCCTCCACCCACCCACCCATCCATCCATCCATCCATCCACCCACCCACCCACCCACCCATCCATCCATCCCTCCACCCACCCACCCATCCATCCATCCACCCACCCACCCACCCACCCACCCACCCATCCATCCATCCATCCATCCATCCATCCATCCATCCATTGCAGTAGCATCTATCTTGTGAAACAAGAGCGAGCAAGAGCTGGAGTAAATCTTGGATTGAGATAGTACCTTTAAACATCCTACATTTCTGCCCTAATCTCTCGGAACTCACCTGGCAAGTGCGTTCTGTAGCTCCTCCTCCTTCTTGGCGAGCTGTGCTTTGAGGTCAGCAATCTGCGCCTGCAAGTCTGCAATCTGCTCCTGAAGGTCATTCGACTCGGCTTCAAGCTTCCTCTTCGCCTTATCCAGCTCCTGTCGACCCTTTTCTTCTTTCTTCAGACGGACTGACGAGTAAATGAAGAAGTCAGCATCGTTCAAAATGATAATTCGACCAGCGAGAATTAAGATCACCTTCCAGCTCAGAGATCATAGATTCATGTTTGTTTTTGAGCTTCGTGAGATTCTTGGACTTCTCCTCCTCTTCCGCGAGGTTGGTGCTGTAGTCTGCAATCCTCTCTTCCATTTGCTTCCTCTCCTGAAAGACAAACATCTTTTTTAGTTTCCAGCTTCAGTGAGTTTTCCTTCAATTACCTTCAGCAGCTTGTTGTTATGGTCCTCCATCACCAGCACCTCGTCCTCCATCTTCTTGATTTTACCCTCGCATGTGACTTTTTCCAGCTGTAACTTCTGACGAGCATCTTCCTCTTCCTCCAGATGCTCCTCCAGTTCCTTTAAGAGAACAATAAATGTGTTTGTGGACAACTGGGGAATGGGATTCGAACTAACAACTGCAGGTGATCTGGACCTGCATTTGTTGTTGCATCTTCTTCTTGTCCACCAAAAGAGTCTGAGCACGTTCCTCCTCCTCGTCGAGCCTCGCCTCCATCTCGTGCAGGATCTCTTCCAGCTCCTGCTTCTTAGCTGCCAATCGCACCCTCATCTCCTCTGCCTCAGCATAGAGCTCCGTCTCTGCCTGCAGCTGCTCCTGCAGGGCGTTCCTCTCCTCCAACACCTGAGGAACATTGCGATCATTACTTTCTAGACTAAAACAAGAAAGGGATCTTTGTCTTTTTACCGAGGTGTGTTTTAATGTGATCTCTTTCAGTTCAGATTCAAACTTGACTGCAATTTCTTTGGACTTCTGTAGTTCATCGTCCTTCAAGCTCATCTCTTCTTCTTGACGTGTGACTTGAAGCAGAGGCTTGACCTGTCACAGAGAGAGACATGTGACAATAACTTTTTCATTTAAACAGTGCATTTTTTTGTGCTGACCTTGGTGAAGAGTCTCCACCACTGCCAGTTCCTGAGTTTGAGGTAGGCAGCACAGTTCCTCTGAATCACCTTCATGGCCGTGAGCTGCTGTTGTCTCTTATTGAATGCTCTAGAAACAACATTAACAAAAACAAAGTTGAGTCTTATTGACAACTCACCAACCATAGGAAACCTGCATGACTCAACTTCTGGAAGTAAATCAGTGACATCACAATATTGAATGACCGGATTGAGAATGTTAAGCGTTGACGTATTATTCTTTTATTGAAATGTTTTTTTCAACCATTAATTTTTTTTCAAGCATAGATAGATAGACAAAACTTTATTGATCCCTCTGGAGGTCGCCTTCGGGAAATTGTTCTTTCAGTCAGCACACAGCGACACAGACGAAAGAGTCATAAAGAACAATAACAAAGTTTCTATAAAAAGAAAGTGCAAATGACACAATCTAAGTCTAAAGATTAAGAACATAGATCAAAGAAAATAACAAAGACAAAGGATACAAAGATTAACATAGAATAGACTCATCTTTTCCTCCACTTCTGCCTCCAAACTCAGAATTAAACAGTCTAATATCACGAGGAATGAATGAGTCCCTGAGTCTATTAGTGTTGCATCTGGGAAGGAGCATTCGTGCTCCATCTGCTTCTCAGTTCACTGATTACAGTGTTCAGAGGATGACTGTCATCATCCATGATGGAAAGTAGCTTCTCCAGTGATCTCCTCTCTGCAACCGTCACCAGTGAGTCCAGCTTCATGCGGACTACAGAGCAAAGTCTCTTGATCAACCTTCAAGCTTCTTCTTTGAAAGGTTGACTTTTCTCTTTTTTCCCTATTAATTGAATTAAAATGAATGAGTATATTTTTACACATAGTTTGATATTAAAATTCTAAAAATAAATAAAACGTTCTAAAATCAATTATCCAAATACTTTCGTATCCTTTTAAGTTTAGGGTAAAATCGATGGCATTTAAACTCTACGTGTAAAAAAGCAATAACATTTAGAAAAATTTGGATTTTTATTTTTAAGATTAATTATTTGAAAATATGTATTTGTTGAAAATTGAAACTTTCAACAAATACATTGTTGAATTCACTTGTCAATAAAAACTAATTCAACATATTAGTTAGGTTAATATTCTGATGGCACCGATATACCATCATAACAACCGTGCCTACAAAACTATTGCTTAGACCTACAAAATAAATTCAATGCTATTAAATGGTTGAAATGATTATTATGAAGTCTGTGTACGTACTTCCTGGCCAGAAATCCTCGGACCTGAGACTGGAAGGCGATGATTATCACGGTGATCTTCAGGTCTCTCTCCTCCTCCAGCTGTGCCAGGACTCCTGTACGGAAAAAGATTTTGCTCTGTCCGATCCTGTAGAGGTTCGGGTCCAGGTCCAAATGCTTGATCTAAGATGCCAGGGTTGAAAGAATGTTAGATTGGGGATTGTTTGAAGACTTATATTGAACCTACCATGAGGCAACAGGCTTGTTTTCCATCCATGAATCCTTTAGGAATTGCATTGGCAGCCAGGACCTCATATCTGTGTGCAGAGGTGTAGATTAAACTAAGGCCGGGAAACAAATGGTGCCATGTGACTCACCGTTGACGGAACTCTTGGAAGACGATTCGATTCGGAAATCCTTGTCTGCAGATTCTGATCCCTTCCAGCACTCCGTTACACCGCAGCTGTTCCAGGACCAGGTGAGCGTCAAGCTTTCCTGCCTGATCGAACAATTAAAATGTTGGAATCAAGAAGGAAATATGTCGTTGTTACTATTCGTTACCCTCTTCTCGTGGTTGGGGATGATGCACCTGACAAAGTTGGGCTGGGTGTTGTGGAGCGTGGTCATGAGTTTGGCCAGAGACTCCTTGTAGAGCTGACTCACAGTTCGGAACATTCCCTTCTTGGTCTTTGAGCCACTCGGCATCGAAGTGTCGGACATCTTGGCTAGTGTGTCTAGACCCACCACTCTGTCGGCTGAAATACCCGAACATATGTTAACGCAAAAGTGTGAACAAGATAAATCAACTTTTGGTCTCTTGTTTTATCCGGATCCGGGAAGTATTGACCGTTTAATTATTTTTCATTTATTCAATTTGCAAATGAAATATTGCCTGTGAGGTGCCATCCCTCTCAACAACCTTCTCAGTAACAGTGTCCTAAAATATCCCAAAATGCTTTGCCACCCAGTTAACCAATCACAGCTATTGTTGACTCTTGACATAGCAACACTGACATATGATTTCAGTACAGTATTGTATCTGCCATTTAGTTGCCACTTAACAGAACATTGTGTAGAAAGGCATCCTGGGAGTTCACCATTTTGATGGCAGCATAATTAGTGCCCAGTACCAAGTTCTGTGGTTGTGTTGAAGTTTACCGGCTGTTCTAATAAATCCACTGTTTAAAGAGTGTGGACATACACAAGGAACTTTGCTTTTCCTGACCGCATCTTACAATATATTTCTTGTCCTACATGTAGTACTGTGAGCAGAAAACAAACTTGAAACTAAGAGACCCCTGTAGTTCTTTTCGCGGAATCTTACAATCCTTCCAGAGCTCTTGTACGAAGGTGCTGGAGGAGTTTCCCAGCAGCGATGTGACGTTGTCGTTCAGAGGGTCCATGTTCTTTGTCAGCCAGGCAGTGGCGTTGTAATCCACCTACAATAAGAGCAACAGTTGAATTTAGACGGCCGTTAACCAGTAAACAGGTGCTCTGACCTTCCCAGCGTAATGAAGGAGGGAGAACTCGGTTTTGGATTTCAGCTGTTTGGGCTTCGCAAATTTGCAGTGTGTCCCTTGAGTGTTCATGAGTTTCTCCACGAATGAGATGTCGGTGGCTTTGGGGAACCAACACTCTTCATCCAACAGAGCGAGGATACCAGGAGGGTTGTTCTGTGAATAATGAAATCATAAATAAATAAAAGTACAGTGAAGGGATCAGATTCTTACGGCTCATTCTCGAAGTATATCAGAATATTAAATTTAAAAAGTTAAACCAACTTGTTCATTTTTTAAACCATTAAATTGCTTGTTTGAATAATTAAATAAAAAAATACTATATTGAAAGTTTGAATTTAGTTTTTATTAAACGTAAAAGTTTTTATATTAAAAGGTTGAATTTTCTTTTAAAAATTGAATATTTTCCAAAACAATTTTACATATATATATATAGTTTGATTTTCTTAATCCAATAATTTAAAAAAAGGCAATTTCTGAATCAAATATTTGTTAACTTTTAAATTCAATATAAAATGTTGGCGTTGTAGTGCAAACGTGAATTATTTTACATAAAGTTTGAGAGTTTTCTAATTCTAAGGATTGTTTTTCACCTCAAGCTCAATAATTTTTAATTTCTAGCTTTTCAATTCAATGAAAAATTTGGCCCATTTTGGATTATTGGAATAAGAATATCAAACAAATCAAAAACACATTCATTTTAAAATTGCTAATTTTTTTTAATCTGTTTTAAAAAAACAACTAATTCAAAATTTTAATATCAATAAAAAAAGATTATATATATATATATATATATATATATATAAAATAAAAACAAATTCAAACATTAAATATAAATATGATTAAAGTGAATTATTAAAAATATTATGCAAAGCTTAATAGAAATGTCAATAAAACATGTTTTAATGATTTGAAATGTATTGAAATGAATGTAATCATTCAATATTCTGTTGGCACTCGTATACTTCCACAGTTCATGCACTCACTGGCCTCTCGATGAGCTCAATGCAAGGTTGCAGATCGAGGCCAAAGTCGATGAAGTTCCACTCGATGCCCTCTCTCTGGTACTCCTCCTGCTCCAGGATGAACATGGTGTGGTTGAAGAGCTGCTGCAGCTTCTCGTTGGTGTAGTTGATGCACAGCTGCTCAAAAGAATTGTCCTGCGAGACACGCACACATTCTGTAGTTTTAAAAACACAAATGCGTTCAACCTTGGAATACCTCAAAAATCTCAAAGCCAGCGATATCAAGTATCCCCAAGAACGACGCCCCCTGGCGCTTGGTCTTGTCCAGGGCTTTGTTGACCCGGGCCAGGATCCAGCGGAACAGTCGCTCAAACACAGCTTTGGCAAGAGCTTCTGTGGCGAAGTCAGCCTGGAAACATCTCGATAAGACGCAAGGTCGGCAGAAAGACGAGACGAAAAAAGGTGCGGTTGCCGCCTACCTGTTCCTTAGTCTGAGCCTTCTGCACAACTTCTCTGCCCACCTTAATCCGAGGAGTGAGCATGGCGCGGGTGAAGTCTGTCACGTTGATACCCTGCAGGTGACACACCTTCTGTGCAGCTGGAGAGAGACTAGGATGTGAGACCGACCAGCAGGAAGCAGATTATCACGACACTTACCCGTGTTGTCTGGCATGGTCGCCTGCTCCTGGTTCCTCTCCTTCTTGAACTCAATGTTTCCTAGTTGCATGACTGTGGAACAAACCTTCAGGATATCTGAAGACAAAACACCGTCCGGCAGTTTAACATAAACAGTCTCACTTGATAAAACAAACACTTCCAAGCAATTCTTTGTCGTTTATGAAAAGCCAAAAATGTGATTAAATAAATGTTATAAATGCTGACATGTTTATTATATTATATTAAGTATTGGTACGAAAATCCTTGCCCCCCCTACCAGGCTTACAGGATTATACTATGTGTGGTGTCACGGATACATATTATTGTAGTTGTGTCATTAGTAAATCTTGATCCATTATCAGCTGACCGACTCATATTTGATTAATGACATCAAATGACTACCCAGAGAGCAGGCATAAAAGATAGGAGAAGGAGAGAAGCCAGGAGAACCTCTCACTCAGGGGACACTTTTTTGTCTTAGAACAACATGTTCTCAAGTACTCGGATAATACTATAAATAAATGGTTGTTCCACTAGTATCCCAGTAAATGGTTATACATCTTATCGTTGACCCTGTATTGTGATATGTATTGTATCACCAGATTCTTGCAAACACACAGCCATCAGGTCCACATGTTTATCTGGTACCTGTTCGCTCCTCATCGGTGAGGCCCATGATCTTCATGGCCTCCATGGTCTCTTCATACAGCTCATCGTCTTGCTGCCCGGTAATCTGGACGTTGCCGGCGCTCAGAAAGCGATAGTTTGAGAAAGGCTCCAGAAGCAGGTCCTCTGTAAAGAGAGAAATCCCAGTTCAGTGAGTGATGTGTCATCAAACCATTTCCAAAGAACGAGCTCACCTCTCAGCTTGTCCTGTGCACCAGCGATCATGTAGTAGAAGATGTGAAAAGCTCGTTCTACCTTCGCTTGTCGGATGCAGCGAGACTTCTCCAGCAGGTCTGAGAGCGTTCAGGTGTTAAGGAATACAAACACGTCTTCTGCTTTAGCCGACAACCTTTGTTTCGCCACATCAGTGGCTGAGTTTAGTCTGTGTTTTGAGTTTGGTAGACCCTAAACTGGACTTAGGTTCCAGTTCACATGGAAGGATACAAGTCTCAATGTTTGCTCCAACAATGTATCCAGTAACATCAAAGTTGATTCGGATAAATTTACCCTGAGACGGATAAGAAAGAAGTAAAATTGAATGAAAAGGAAACGATTCAGAGAAAATTTTTTGTACTTACGAAGCGAGAAGAGTTGTCGTTTTTGATCGTTTTGGCATTTCCGAAAGCCTCCAGAATAGGGTTGGCCTGCAGGAGCTGCTTCTCTAGCTCCCCCTGGTGAATAAAGTTAAACATGGACAGTTGAGTTACAATGAAGCTTATATGATAGACGATAAAATGTAGACTACTATCTTCGATGAAAATGCAAGAGGGTCAACTTGGAGCTCCTGTGTGAGCAACATTATTTGTGGGAGTTGGATATATAATCTTAAGACACAGATGTCAAACTAAGGCCGGGGACCAAGTCTGGCTCACAAGAACTACAAAATAGTTGTTTCTGAATTAGAAACTAGAACTGACATGAGCAAAGTTGACTGTATAAACGTGCCCCCACACAAGGTTAGAGAAGATATCAGCCTAGAAGAACATGTTTCTGACATGTTGTTATATCAGTTTTTTAATTAATGGATTACAAATAGATTTTGGTTAATCTTTTTTACATCTTATTTTGGCTCTTAAAGAAATAAAATGTCCCACCCCTGAGGCTAGACATTTATACTTTTGAGCCAGTAATTGTTTGTATATTTTGACCCCAACAGAATCTTAATGATAAATGTAGCCTTTGATAGCTAAATATATATATACTTTTATTATTACAATAAACATTATGAGGGTCTGTAACTTGTTTAGAGCCTAAAATATGGCCCTTTGCTTGACGTTGTTTGACACCACTGTTTTATGTGATTTAAATGTTCAGAAATCCAAGCCCTGAATATTACGGTAACCATTGTGTATTTGAAGACATTCACAAAAAGTCAACAGCGTGCAAATAAGTGAAGCTGACAATCTGTCTGTGTGCTCTGAACTAATCCACCTGATCAAAAGAATCTGCAACATCACCTTTCAAAACTTTCTGCAAGAAACACCTACCGAGGACGAAGTCGCAAACTTTTATGTCTCATCACATTTAGGGTGAGTGAAACCAGGAATCACAAGGTAAAAACATTCCTGAGGGCAGAGATCAGGACAGATACAGACCAGCTTTTGAGGACCAGAGATGACAGAGAAGAGAGGAGTCCAGCTCTTGGTAAACGCTGGAGAAGATAAAGCAGATGAAAGAAAAGGAAAAGTGGATCGCAGAAAAAGAAGAAATTGAAAAGCAAACTAGAGAGAAAATCTGAAGACGAATCTGAACAAGTAATCCACTTGAAATGAACTATAGAAACTTTCCCATCGAAAACTCAAGTTCAGTTCGAGGCTCATTTGCAGAGTCCGTTTGTCCAAGAAGTTGTAAATGACATGCAACACTTCAAAGAACCCACAAAAAGGTGGTTGTTAATCCGATATAATCACACTAAAGCGGTTTGAATGTATCTTCAAACGAAAAGAAAGTACGTCGTGAAGTTGTGGTGAACGTCGGGAGAAGGTTTGTGTTTGAAGACGAGAGGAGATAACCATGCTCACACTGTGCTTGTCAAACTGTGAGTGACCCGTTCACCACAGGAGGAGGCAGATTCTCTCACCTCTCATGTGGTGCAGGTGTTTACAACACAGGGAATGACACAAGAATCAACATAAATCTGGTCGATAGCTGGATGTCGTCACGATGACCATGCAGTTCATTTCTCAATGACTTGGAAAACGACGCACGTTAGCATCTACTCTCTAGGAAGGCAAAAACCTTCAGTAACTCTGTGACTCTATTGTCATGCACTTTTATCACCTAAGGATGGATCACACAAAAAAAAACACTCCAGGCAGTCCCCTTTACTCACGTAGGCAAATTGCGTTCCTGGTTGTTGCTATTTGGAGGAACATATAGGGTTATTCAAAATTCATCCTCAAAGACTGACTGAGAGAGGAATACAGCCCACAGATTCTTTATTTGACAGAATAAAACTTACTGCACTGCTGTCCTTTTTGCCTTTGTGTGAAGATGCTACTACAGCCAGGTACTGGATCACCTTCTTGGTGTTCTCCGTCTTGCCCGCACCGGACTCCCCTCTTGGATAGAAGAACAAATGAACAAATCATTATTGACACTTGACTGACACAGGTTTAAACTAAAAAGGTTGTTTTTACATTATGTATAATACCCAGATGAAAACCTGCCCAAGACTTTAATGGGTTAAATTGTGTCACTATTTATAATAAATGTGATTCAGACATCAGCAATAACCCTAACAGAAGACTAACCAGATGAACTCCTGCATGGCTCCTTAAAAGGCATGCGATGCTCCATGTGTGTGTGTTTGGCAGGAGGACTGAAAGAAATCCTTTTCATTGTCCTGCTCTGAGTCTAGGCAGATGCTAGACTGATGTAAACTAAACTGGGTACTTTTTCCTAATTGGAACAGCTGTAAAAGTGCATGTCCTGCTCTTTGCATAGTCGACTACATTAAGGTACATTTATGGGCATGACAAATTCACTTTAAAATAGTACCTTGGCTGATATTTTATGGACAAAAAAAATGTTACTGTCCAAGGTCCCGTTCAAAAATGTTAGAGAGGAAATGGATGTGAAACAAAGTTTATTTTAATTTAATATGAACAGAAGAGAGACATGGAAATTATAAGTCACATCCTGCCACTTTAGCACAGTTGATTTTCCTTTTTTTTACACAAAGATAATATACTCGGTGTCAGTGAAAATAACAAACTTCATCCTCCAGAATAAGACTATTTATTGACAAAGGAAATAAGAAACCAACAGTGATTTATAAATGTGAACGGTGACCGAGCAGCAATAAAGAGTACATTTAAGTCTAAAATTAATGCAGGATCTGAGATGAAATGTCCGCAATTAAGAATGAAGCATCTTTGATTCTTCAATTCACTCTTTTTCAGCCTCTTTTACTCAAAATGATGATCAACTTTTCTAGTCATTTATATTGCTAAGAGCAGGCAGTGATTTTACTAACTTAGGTTCAATCATTTAGCATGTAAATTGAGACTAAAGTCCTGGTAACTCACACACATGGGCTAGCACAAACACATATGACATTCCTCTCGCTGCACACCAGACATTTTCCCATATATGGCTTCTACTGCGGTTGGGCTCAGTTGGAGTTTAGATAAACCAAAATTCCATTATAGAACACCTTAATTCTTTTTATGCATAACAAAAAATAAGTATCTGACTGCAGACCTTAAAACTATCCCAATATCAGTTGAGATAGACACTTGCAATTCTTATTCACTGTTAAGTTTATAAGGAAATTATCAAAGCACAACTAAGTCACTTTATGGGACCAAAAAATAAACAAAATGGACTGATTCTCAAGAGCCCACTTTTGATGTTGAGTTGGACTTCCGCCACAGATTCTCTTTTTGACATTCAGCCTTTTTAGCAGTTAGCTGGCCTTGTTTCACAACCTTGTGATTTGAGTTTAGCTGAAAAGATATTTTTCTCTAGAGATCCGAGGATAAAGTGTTGCACAAATATATATTTGAAGCTTTTATCTTACCTGAATTAACACATTACATTCTTATAAAGAACTTTCTAGCGATCTCTCCTAATGGATGAACATGCATAAAAGTGTATCCTTCATTAGATTTTCAACAGTGTTTTCATAGATTCACTCACGTGCAAAGGATGGACTGATCCTCTCGATCTGTGGAGAAGAACATAAAGTTGGATTTAAATGTAGAAAAACTAGCCGGCAATACATATACATACTTTAACGATACTTTAAGTAAGGTTTACTGAAGCACTGTGGGTACTTTTATGGAAAATGCAAAAACAAAATGAAAACAAAAGATAGTTTGGATATACAAGTTCAGTCGAATTGCAAGGTTTGGCAGATCAAGAGTAATTTAATGCAGATTCATTCGATTTATTTACAATAGCTGATAATTAAACTTGCTTATGAAGCACACAAGAGCAAAGGAAGAGTGAAAGGGAAGCTGCCATCAGCTTGGTTCAGCTGGAGAAGTCTGGAGACAAAATGAAATAGATAGATAGATAGATAAAACTTTAGTTAGGAACAATGGTTTGAGATAAGGATAGTGAAGACAACCAACGTTGAAATAAATACATTTCTTCTCTACTATTATAGATAAATTCAGCACAAAAGTAGCTATTTTACATGTTTGTTGCTATGGAAATAGGGAATTAGATTAGATAAGATTAGACTTTATCGATCCCCACAGCGAGGAAATTCACTTGCAGTGCAGTAGAAAAAACATTTAACAGGGACAAAAACTGAGACAGAACACTAAAGATAAACAGACATGAGAGAAGAGTGCAAGTAAGAATACCATCAACTACATACATCACTGAAACACTGACCAACAATATGATAATTAAAGTGCAAGCTTACAGTAAAATCTGATTCTGATCTTTCTCAATGACTCATAGCATTAACAGCACAAGTCCATGTATGGTTGTTTGTGTAAATCTGACTTCCTAAATAGGCACCAGAAGAGCAAGAAGGAAGTCAGACATGGATTAAGATTGCATTTGTAGAATTCCTCCACTGACCCAGGACCACTAAAGATGCTCACCGAAACATGCATCACATCATTTTGATGTATCCCAGCTCTCCGTGACACACCGCCTCTCCTCAATGAAATGAAGGAATGTAGAAACGCCACCTTGACATTGATTGAGTCTAAAGTTTACTCATATGGGTCAGGTGTGTCGGGGATTGCATCAACGGTGGGGACAGAGAAAGAAATCATAGTTGGAGATCAATCAGCCAAGTATATGGCTTATCGGTAAAAAAAAGAAAGAAGCATCACCATGGAGGTGAAAGAGCAACATTTTGGCAGAAAATTCACCATCATGGTTTCAAATCACATGAACTTCAAAGTTGTGAGGCACAACTAAGGGGTAAAGTGAGGTCAGCCAAGGTTTCAGGAAGGGTGTTTTAAAACATCCTGCAGTCATCAGTGTGTGAGGAACTGTCACAAAGCTTAATCGTTTATATAAAGGAATCAAAGGTTTGTAGCATTAGCTTCCACGTCATGGGAAAACCCACTAATGAGACAACAATAACAACCTTAGATGTCTCTGTTAAAGATTTTTTTTCATTTATAAAACAAATAAATGTATCTTCTTTTTGACAATGAGAGTAAGTATTTTGAGATTTCTTTTGGAGAAGCGTGCACGAATGCTGTGAATATGATTTTGGGAGATATCGTGAATGTGAAGCCTGCTCTTTTTTTTCAAATGCGTTTTTGTGTAGAAGTCATTAAAAAAGTAGAAAGCTTCTCTTCTTCATGCCTTGAAAGGTGAAACTTTAGAAATGGGGTTGGTGGTGAAAATGCGAGGATAAATACAACAAACCACGCGCACGGTCGCACACATGTACACACACAGATGTCTGCCATGTAAACTGAACATAGGGTTAGAAAGACGTTGTGTATGGTTTCTGCAGCAAAGTGAACACCAACAGAACACATTAACTCTCCTCAGTTTACATACTGATTACAAACAACTCTTTTCAGATACACACAACGCTGCATTGGAAGAAATAGTTTCCCTCTTAAAAAACACTAATAAATAGGCTCGCTCTCTTTTCCCACTCACACACTTGACATAAACATCCTTGCCAAGGAGTCCCATGATTCCACTGATTGTCAGATCTGATTCAGTGAAGCATCAACTGGGGCTGTGCAAGAAAACTCTGAACTTAAAAAGATATTTGTAGATGTTTGAAGAGCGATTGGTCTGGAAAAGCGCTATACAAATAAAAATGACTTACTTACTTACTTACAATGGGAATCATACAACCGTATGTGCACCGCTGTCCAGCCTTCATATTTATGACAAGATGAAAAACTAATGAAGTCAGTAACAGTTACCAAGACACATCTTCTGTTGTTTCCCTCAATATTAAAAAGTGCATTAAGCTTCATGACATTGTGTATTACATTAAAAACAGCCACCAACAACAACAGAAAAACTGTCTGAGAAAAACTCAGAAAGGCTTGGACAGGAAATAGTCCCCCCCTCCCCACCCCCCAATCTCCCTCAGAAGTCAACTCCTTTGAGAGATCATCCTCACGCAAACATGAAATCCAGTGGGCACAGCCCCCTCGAAACACAGCAGATTCCATGAGAAACAAGCAAAAGCGAAGTCATATCACTGCAGGGTTAGTCATTTACTGTAAGCACTTCCCTGCCAACAAGTGTGTGTAGTCAACTTTACAAAACATTGACTGTTGAACTGGTAAAAAAAAAATGTGTTTGACAGAGGCAGACAGGAAGTGACAGGGAGGTCTTAAACTATAGTTAATGTTTAGAGAATATATACAATTGCTCAGTTAAATGCGTCCGGCGTTATTGTCAATATGAATACATCTAGATATTATTTCTTGTGACATATTGGGTGGTAATTGTGTTGTAACAAAGATAAAGAACGACCATCATGACTGAGCAAAGACTCATACATTACTTCTTCTTTCTTCTTTTGCTTTTAAACATGGCACAAATTTAAATAACATTGCCATAGTTGGTTATTACATGATCAGGGAAGAAGGAAATATGCTTTTTTCCAGACTACAGTCTGAAATAAATGTGTAAAGAAAAATGACTTGCATACAAACAAATAACTAAACAAATAACTAAAATAAAACGTGAGCATGCGCCGTGGAACCAATATGTGTTATTGTTCTTGTTTATTATTTTAATTTAATTTAATGTATTGTTTACTTTTATTGAGGGTTGATACAAACGATTGCTAGAGGCTTGACAACTTAGCAACAAATATATGCTAACATTACCAGTGGTTTAGTAGAAAATTGTTTTAGAAATTGGTGCCTTTAGTTTGTTTTTCAAAATGTCTGTGTCGATGCAAGTCAAAACATCCATTTCCTGGTCAGTGGTTCTCAAGTGATGGAGTCAAACCTGGGCAAAGTGTTTAACCCTTGTATCATCTCAGGGTCAATGTGACTTAAGGAAAACCACAAACACCCTGAGATAACACAAGGGTTAAGAACCAATATATTTGGTATAGATTTTACCTTGCATCATGTTTCTGTAGGCGTTGTCGGTGATGGAGTAGATATGTGGGGGGACTTCATGTCGTTTCTTTCCTTTGTACATGTCAATGATCTTCTCTGAGTAGATGGGCAGCATCTTGTAGGGGTTGACCACCACACAGAACAGGCCAGAATACGTCTGAGAGCAAATACTTCAATTTAGAGTTCGTCCATATTTACGTTTTAATTTAAAATGGTCATACATATTTTCTCCATACTCACATAAATGAGTCCAGAGAAGTATCTCTCCCGCAGGTTGTGCAACACAGAGGCTTCATTCAGGCAGGTGAGCTCCGCCATGTCCTCCACCTTGCTGAACTTGGGTGGGTTCATCTTCTGGATGTCGTCTTTGCTGATGGTCATAGTTCTGTTGTTGTCGGCCAGCTGCACCACCACCTCCTCGCCGTGCTCCTCCTTGATGCTGGCCGCTTCGAAGCCATGCTTCTCCGACGGAATCCACACAAGCTTCTTTGCGGACCAGTCGGCCTGAACCATAGGGCTGTTCAGCAGGTCCTTGTCAACGTAGAGGAATTTTTCATCCTCACTTGGGGCTTTGTTGGACATCTTTACCTGGAGGGCAGAGCTAACTGTTAAAGTGAAAGAAATAATGTTTTCAACTCAAAGGTCTGGTTTTTATACATTATGCATTACATCATATCAAAGGCAATAAAGAGCAGCTCCTTTAAATGAAATTAAGTTTGAAATAAAATACATATACAACAGGGTTATTATGCAAGAAAATAAGTTGTATGATATTTGATTTAGTATTATTAAATGTTCCCTTTTTCTTCTTTTTTTTACTTTAAGTGTAAAACATTGCCCATTAGAAAGAAAATATCTTCAAACAAAGATCTTCAGATACAATTTACAGTATATTTAAAATATACTGTACAAATAAG